>NC_091326.1:3533018-3635518 GCF_038502225.1 Cherax quadricarinatus | reverse complement strand
GCGAATCCGCATACAGATGCCAGTGACAGCAGTGAGGCCAGTTGTCTCACGCAAGTTATTGATTGCTTACCTACGATGCTTGTAGTTCCTTGTCTCAAAGTGATGCTGCAGGTCTGTGTCTAATGCGTTGTCTCCGGCTCATCTCGAGAACGGCAATGAATTTAATGAGATAACTCTCTCTCGCTCTCTCTCTCTCTCTCTCTCTCTCTCTCTCTCTCTCTCTCTCTCTCTCTCTCTGTCCCCTACGAGATACGTTTTGGCACTTGCAAATACATAGACAACATGGAATAATTTAGCATGGATATTGGCTGAGAAATATAAGATACGACCTCCGTCTGTAAAGCATTTTAACCAAACCTTCATTATCAGCCAGACTCTCGAGGCCCCAAACACTCCTTGAACCTTCGCTACATACAGTATGAACCTGGGAATTGCACTGTGTTTCATAAATAATGAAGCCGACATTTAGTCTCTCCACCTCACGGAACCTCGAACCTCTCCGCTAATCGCGGTTTGAGCTCTGACCAACCAGGCTGTTAGTGATATCTCAGTTGATTAGTCGGGAATAAGTTAGTCATTAATTTAGCCTAATCCAACTATATATATATATATATATCTTAGATAAGTTTGCAATAATTTAATAATAAACAAGCACAATAAAACATATATTTTTTATCGTTAGGTTCAGAATAATTTTTGAGAAATTATTGCATGCACAAATTTTCGCTTGCCTTATTCGGCAAGAAGAGCGTTGCTATTGGAGCCAAAATCGCAAGTTTTAACTATAAGGCACGACATATATACATACATACATATATATATATATATATATATATATATATATATATATATATATATATATATATATACATATATATATATATATATATATATAGATACATACATATATATATATATATATATATATATATATATATATATATATATATATACATACACACGTAAAATGTTATTCCTATGGGGTACGTCAGTAGAACCTCCAAGTTGCAAGTACCAAGAACCACAGCGTTGTGGTTTATGCACTGCACTGTTTGCTTTCATTAGTTCCACAAGAACCAAAACTCACTGAAGCATTTCTCGTATGCAAATGAGTGCTTCACTCGACTTCCCGTGATCCCAGAGTGTTGGTAACCGCACCTCGCTCACCGAGGTGTGAAAAAAGGGGGAAAAAAATGTTTCTTTCTTTCAGTTATAAGAGATCAATGACAGTTTTACGATCCATTCATTTTTCAAATGAGACAGAACTCCTCCAGCACTCTGTAAATCAGAAATATTTCTCATCCTCGCCTGGGGTAAATCTTTCTTAGTTTCACACAGCCATGTAATCCTTTCTCCCCACTTACCTTTTTTTTTTTTGTAATATATTCGCAAATCTTTTTCCCAAAACATCTCTGTTTTTTCAATTTTGCGTCTCTTGAATTCCACAGCAGCGATATATTTCAGAAGATGTTAATAATCTTGGAAATAACCCCTTCTTGCCTCAGATACTGACCGACACAACAAGCTTCTCCAGCCCGAGTTTGGTCAGCACCAGGGTCCTTCCTCGTTGCTTGTTCCCTTCCTGTTATATTCCCGTCTTGCAGGGTCCTTCCTCGTTGCTTGTTCCCTTCCTGTTATATTCCCGTCTTGCAGGGTCCTTCCTCGTTGCTTGTTCCCTTCCTGTTATATTCCCGTCTTGCAGGGTCCTTCCTCGTTGCTTGTTCCCTTCCTGTTATATTCCCGTCTTGCAGGGTCCTTCCTCGTTGCTTGTTCCCTTCCTGTTATATTCCCGTCTTGCAGGGTCCTTCCTCGTTGCTTGTTCCCTTCCTGTTATATTCCCGTCTTGCAGGGTCCTTCCTCGTTGCTTGTTCCCTTCCTGTTATATTCCCGTCTTGCAGGGTCCTTCCTCGTTGCTTGTTCCCTTCCTGTTATATTCCCGTCTTGCAGGGTCCTTCCTCGTTGCTTGTTCCCTTCCTGTTATATTCCCGTCTTGCAGGGTCCTTCCTCGTTGCTTGTTCCCTTCCTGTTATATTCCCGTCTTGCAGGGTCCTTCCTCGTTGCTTGTTCCCTTCCTGTTATATTCCCGTCTTGTCTGGTGCTCCCCACTGCAGTACCCTTGCAGCGGTGGTGAAAAAAAGCCACGATCTAGACCTGCTGTAGCCGCATCAACCGCCGTGGCTGTATAGTAGTGAGTCGGGCAGTTCAGTCTACGGATAAGAGGTAAGTGCAACACCTGGGTATCTTTGCTGAAAGATGTTTCGCCCACCCACTGAGGCTTTATCACGGTAATTCAGAAATATGAGAGTGTGGCCTTTGATAGTAAAGTCGATGGAAGGAGTTGAGCGATGCAGCAGCTGCAGATGTGGTCAAATGTGGGTGGGGGCCACATGTTACCTCGTCTACATCCGCCGCACCGTCTCCACTACTATAATGGTACAAAATTCCTTGTAGGAAACTACAAGGTTGTGTTTGCTTGTTCTACAACTCAGCTGCTACATCTCTCTTGCTCGCCCTCAGGTCCAGACCTACTTCCAGTTTTCTGTTTTACTTGTCTTCAGTCTAGAGATAGGGCAGCCCTAGACCTGTTGTGCTGCTGTGGTTGCTGCTGCTGATGTGGCTGGTGTTGTTGTGGCTGGTGTTGCTGTGGCTGGCGTTGCTGTGGCTGCTACTGAGGCTGCTGCTGATGTGGTTGCTGTTGGTGTGGCTGCTGCTGATGTGGCTGGTGTTGCTGTGGCTGGTGTTGCTGTGGCTGCTACTGAGGCTGCTGCTGATGTGGTTGCTGTTGGTGTGGCTGCTGCTGATGTGGCTGGTGTTGCTGTGGCTGCTACTGAGGCTGCTGCTGATGTGGTTGCTGTTGGTGTGGCTGCTGCTGATGTGGCTAGAGTTGCTGTGGCTGTTGCTGTGATTGCTGGCTATGATCTCAAGTAGGTATTTCTACGGAGGTCACCTACCCGACAGTGTCCGCTCAGTTCCCACGCTGTGGGGCACACCACGGCGCCGACCTGCTGTTGTACGGGGTCCTGGGTACTGGTCCTGGGTACCAGTGGTGGGGTACTAGCGCTGGGTACTGGTCCTGGGTACCAGTGGTGGGGTACTAGCGCTGGGTACTGGTTCTGGATACCGGCACTGGGTACTGGTTTTGAGTACTGTTGGTGGGGTACAGGCTGTGGGAACTAGTGACACATACTGGCGCTGGGTACTGTGATCATTTCTGCAACATTGCAAGCTCCTGATAATACGATAATATATATATATATATATATATATATATATATATATATATATATATATATATATATATATATATATATATATATATATATATATATATATATATATATATATATATATATATATATATATATATAATGTATATTTATATATATATTTATATATATATTTATATATATTTATATATATATATATATATTTATATATATACATATATATATATGGACGTCAGCACGGCACAAGCTCTGAAGGACAAACATCCACCCAGGGCTCCCAGTACCAACATTGACCTCCCTGACATTGCAGCAGGCGAAGAACATCTAACCTTACAGGATGCTGATGTGTATAAAGCTGCTATGTCATTTCCACAGGGTTCAGCAGGAGGTTTCACTGGTTTAAGGCCTCAACACTTAAAACAAATACTCAATCCAGCACTTGGTGAGGTTTCAGAGAGGCTGCTGTCTGAACTCACCAAATTTTCCAACCTGTGCCTGGCTGGCGGTGTCCCAGAGGCCATCAGACCCTTTTTCTTTGGTGCCTCATTGTGTGCCCTCCGCAAAAAGGATGGCGGAATCAGGCCCATTGCAGTGGGTAACACCCTTCGGCGCCTAGTCGCCAAGGCTGCAGTAAGAAGGGTGAGTCAAGAGGCTGCTGCAATGCTGAAACCAACTCAGCTCGGTTTCGGCGTTCAACAGGGCTGTGAAGCAGCTGCCCACGCAGCACGAGTATATATCAAAAACATGTCCTATGAAAAAGCCTTGGTCAAATTGGACTTTGCCAATGCTTTCAACTCAGTCAGAAGGGATGCTGCTCTCCAAGCAGTTTATAGAAACTTCCCTTCCCTTTATCCCTTCATAGAATCGTGTTATAGTGTGACTTCAAAACTATTGTTTGGGGACCATGAAATTGACTCGTGTGAGGGCGTGCAACAGGGGGACCCTCTCGCCCCCTTTCTATTTTGTTTGGTCATCAAGGAAGTCACGGAGGCACTCTCCAGCGAGCTCAATATCTGGTTCCTGGACGACGGTACCCTGGCTGGCACAACAGAGTCTCTCCTGGAGGACATCAGTAAAATTAAAGACATGGGAGAAAGCCTGGGCCTTTCTTTAAACCCCACCAAATGTGAAATAGTTTCTACCAATCAACAGTTGATACAGAATATCAGTACCGTTTTACCAGGAGCACGAGCCATTGATCCAGCCAATAGCACTCTCCTCGGTGCTCCTCTTGGGTCCAATGCCATCGATCTGGTCCTAGGAAAAAAAGTCTCAGACCTCCGGACGATGGAAAGCAGGATGAAAGACATTGACACACACGACGCCTTTTACCTACTCACCAGGTGCCTGTCAACGCCAAAACTTATCTATTTTCTGAGATGCTCCCCAGCCTTCAGCAGTCCAAAACTCAAGGAATATGACTCTCTCCTGAAGGCCATGCTAGAGAGTGTATTGAATCTTTCCCTTGACGATGGACAGTGGTTGCAAGCCTCACTTCCGGTCAGGCTTGGAGGGCTAGGAGTACGCAGATCCTCCCAGATTGCTCTACCAGCTTTCCTATCCTCTTCCATTGCATCAAACGAGTTAATAAGACAAATTCTTCCTGACACCCTCAGTGACTCAGCAGGAATAGAAGACCCTAGCTATGTCAGTGCCATCACCGAATGGGAGACTCTTGCTGCTCCAGCACCAAACCCTAGTGCAGCACTGGCTCACAAACAGTCAAGCTGGGATAGCCCAATTGCTGAAAAGGTGCTTGCCAACATGCTCAGGGCTGCAACATCAGATAGGGAGATTGCCCGTCTCCAGGCTGTGAGTGCACCTCACTCCGGGGACTTCCTCCAAACAGTTCCCATATCGGCAATGGGAACGCGACTCGACCCTAAGACCCTCCGTATTGCAGTGGCTCTGCGCCTTGCTGCCCCAATTCACACAGAATATATGTGTATTTGCGGCGAAGTGCAAGCAGACCAATACGGTCTACATGGTCTTAACTGTTCCAAAACCAAGGGCTGGCATGCAAGACACAACGAGGTCAACGACATCATTAAGAGAACCCTTGCTACAGCTGGATGCCCTGCCGAGAGGGAGCCACGATCACTTGCAGCAAACAATACCCACAACCCAGCAAACCGCCCCGACGGGATCACCATCTATCCTTGGAAGAATGGCAAGCTCTTAGCATGGGACTATACCTGTGTGTCCACACTGGCTGACACCTATATCCGTCACAGTGTGGGGCGACAGGGAGGAGCTGCTGACCACAGGGAGGAGTACAAGATCAGCAAGTACAGGGACATTAGCCAACAGTATCAATTTGTCCCAGTGGGATCGGAGACCTTGGGATCATGGGGAAAAAATGCCACACGTTTCCTTAAAGAATTGGGTTCCAGACTCATCGACACCACCAGGGACCCAAGGGCAGCCACTTTCATGTTCCAGCGCCTCAGCGTCGCCATCCAGAGGGGAAATGCTTGCTGCATACTTGGCTCACGTCCAGCCTCGGAGGAGCTGGAGGAAATTCATCATCTTTGATACATTGTGCCATTGTATTCATGTTTATGTTTTTTTCTGTAAATGTATTTTGTTTATTAATAAATGTTCACATAGAATAATAAACATATAGGGGGTGGTAGGAGAAGAAAATATTCAAACAGCTCCGGGGAGAACCTTGAGTTTTCTCTGAGGTACGTTTATTGTCTTCTCTGAGGATGAGGGTCCCCATTCCAGCCATAGAGGTGGTACTTCCCTATATATATATATATATATATATATATAGATAGATAGATAGATAGATATAGAGATAGATATACATGTATATATATATATGTATACATATATGTATATATATAGGTACACCTACCATCTGACTTACGGCCTGCTCGACTTACGACCACTCGACTTACGACCGTGCTTTTTATGCCAAATTTCTGGGAAATAAACAACTATATATATATATATATATATATATATATATATATATATATATATATATATATATATATATATATTATAAGTATACAAGATATGATGTAGGGCGAAATGACAGTAGTTTGTTGGATTATGTATTGGTAGATAAAAGACTGTTGAGTAGACTTCAGGATGTACATGTTTATAGAGGGGCCACAGATATATCAGATCACTTTCTAGTTGTAGCTACACTGAGAGTAAAAGGTAGATGGGATACAAGGAGAATAGAAGCATCAGGGAAGAGAGAGGTGAAGGTTTATAAACTAAAAGAGGAGGCAGTTAGGGTAAGATATAAACAGCTATTGGAGGATAGATGGGCTAATGAGAGCATAGGCAATGGGGTCGAAGAGGTATGGGGTAGGTTTAAAAATGTAGTGTTAGAGTGTTCAGCAGAAGTTTGTGGTTACAGGAAAGTGGGTGCGGGAGGGAAGAGGAGCGATTGGTGGAATGATGATGTGAAGAGAGTAGTAAGGGAGAAAAAGTTAGTATATGAGAAGTTTTTACAAAGTAGAAGTGATGCAAGGAGGGAAGAGTATATGGAGAAAAAGAGAGAGGTTAAGAGAGTGGTGAAGCAATGTAAAAAGAGAGCAAATGAGAGAGTGGGTGAGATGTTATCAACAAATTTTGTTGAAAATAAGAAAAAGTTTTGGAGTGAGATTAACAAGTTAAGAAAGCCTAGAGAACAAATGGATTTGTCAGTTAAAAATAGGAGAGGAGAGTTATTAAATGGAGAGTTAGAGGTATTGGGAAAATGGAGGGAATATTTTGAGGAATTGTTAAATGTTGATGAAGATAGGGAAGCTGTGATTTCGTGTATAGGAAAAGGAGGAATAACATTTTGTAGGAGTGAGGAAGAGTCAGTTGTGAGTGTGGGGGAAGTTCGTGAGGCAGTAGGTAAAATGAAAGGGGGTAAGGCAGCCGGGATTGACGGGATAAAGATAGAAATGTTAAAAGCAGGTGGGGATATAGTTTTGGAGTGGTTGGTGCAATTATTTAATAAATGTATGGAAGAGGGTAAGGTACCTAGGGATTGGCAGAGAGCATGCATAGTTCCTTTGTATAAAGGCAAAGGGGATGAAAGAGAGTGCAAAAATTATAGGGGATAAGTCTGCTGAGTATACCTGGTAAAGTGTATGGTAGAGTTATTATTGAAAGAATTATGAGTAAGACGGAGAATAGGATAGCAGATGAACAAGGAGGCTTTAGGAAAGGTAGGGGGTGTGTGGACCAGGTGTTTACAGTGAAACATATAAGTGAACAGTATTTAGATAAGGCTAAAGAGGTCTTTGTGGCATTTATGGATTTGGAAAAGGCGTATGACAGGGTGGATAGGGGGGCAATGTGGCAGATATTGCAAGTGTATGGTGTAGGAGGTAGGTTACTGAAAGCAGTGAAGAGTTTTTACGAGGATAGTGAGGCTCAAGTTAGAGTGTGTAGGAAGGAGGGAAATTATTTCCCAGTAAAAGTAGGCCTTAGACAAGGATGTGTGATGTCACCGTGGTTGTTTAATATATTTATAGATGGGGTTGTAAGAGAAGTAAATGTGAGGGTCTTGGCAAGAGGCGTGGAGTTAAAAGATAAAGAATCACACACAAAGTGGGAGTTGTCACAGCTGCTCTTTGCTGATGACACTGTGCTCTTGGGAGATTCTGAAGAGAAGTTGCAGAGATTGGTGGATGAATTTGGTAGGGTGTGCAAAAGAAGAAAATTAAAGGTGAATACAGGAAAGAGTAAGGTTATGAGGATAACAAAAACATTAGGTGATGAAAGATTGAATATCAGATTGGAGGGAGAGAGTATGGAGGAGGTGAATGTATTCAGATATTTGGGAGTGGACGTGTCAGCGGATGGGTCTATGAAAGATGAGGTGAATCATAGAATTGATGAGGGGAAAAGAGTGAGTGGTGCACTTAGGAGTCTCTGGAGACAAAGAACTTTGTCCTTGGAGGCAAAGAGGGGAATGTATGAGAGTATAGTTTTACCAACGCTCTTATATGGGTGTGAAGCATGGGTGATGAATGTTGCAGCGAGGAGAAGGCTGGAGGCAGTGGAGATGTCATGTCTGAGGGCAATGTGTGGTGTGAATATAATGCAGAGAATTCGTAGTTTGGATGTTAGGAGGAGGTGCGGGATTACCAAAACTGTTGTCCAGAGGGCTGAGGAAGGGTTGTTGAGGTGGTTCGGACATGTAGAGAGAATGGAGCGAAACAGAATGACTTCAAGAGTGTATCAGTCTGTAGTGGAAGGAAGGCGGGGTAGGGGTCGGCCTAGGAAAGGTTGGAGAGAGGGGGTAAAGGAGGTTTTGTGTGCGAGGGGCTTGGACTTCCAGCAGGCATGCGTGAGCGTGTTTGATAGGAGTGAATGGAGACAAATGGTTTTTAATACTTGACGTGCTGTTGGAGTGTGAGCAAAGTAACATTTATGAAGGGGTTCAGGGAAACCGGCAGGCCGGACTTGAGTCCTGGAGATGGGAAGTACAGTGCCTGCACTCTGAAGGAGGGGTGTTAATGTTGCAGTTTAAAAACTGTAGTGTAAAGCACCCTTCTGGCAAGGCTGATGGAGTGAATGATGGTGAAAGTTTTTCTTTTTCGGGCCACCCTGCCTTGGTGGGAATCGGCCAGTGTGATAATAAAATAAAAAATAATATATATATATATATATATATATATATATATATATATCTATATATATATATATATATATATATATATATATATATATATATATATATATATATATATATATATATATAATCTTAGATGTCATTACCCTGGAGATGCTCTTGACACCTTACTATGACATCAGACAATAAATAATATAGAGCAGTGGCTTCGCCTGTTGCTGTCACCAGAGGGACACCAGTGACACCAGTGTGTACCCAATCATTATTACATTGGTGGGAGGAGCGATAAACCGGTTAGGGTCATACAACACCTGGAGGGGAAGGGAGGGTGCTGAGGGGAGGGGGGAGAAGAGGCAATAATCAGGTTCGACCAGAGGAAACGGAGGGTAGGTCCAACTCCTTGAATCAAGAGCCTCTCAAGAACATCAAGGCACCGTTGTGTTCGTATATATATTGCGATTTTGGGCTTATATAGCAACGCTCTTTTTGCCGAATAAGACAAGTGAAAATTTGTGTATGCAATAATTTCGCAAAAATCATTTTGAACCTAACGAGAAAAATATATTTCGTTGTGTTTGCTTATTATTAAATTATTGTGAATTTATCTAAAATATATTTAGCTGGATTAAGTTAAATTAAATTGCGCTTGTTATAATAAGGTTAGATAAATTTTCTAAGGTTCTTTTGGTACAAAATTATTAATTTTTACATTAACATAAAGGAAAAATATATACATTTAAACGCATAGGAGAAAAAATTAGAAAAGACTTAATTTTAAATAAGTTCTTAATAATTGACCAGTTTTACCTATTCGGCACGACACACACACACACACACACACACACACACACACACACACACACGCACACACACACAGCTAGAGGATCAGGTACGTATAACAGGAAGGGCACTGCAATGGATCAGAGAATATCTGACAGGGAGGCAACAGCGAGTCATGATACGTGATGAGGTATCACGGTGGGCACCTGTGACGAGCGGGGTCCCACAGGGGTCGGTCCTAGGACCAGTGCTGTTTCTAGTATATGTGAATGACACGATGGAAGGGTTAGACTCAGAAGTGTCCCTGTTCGCAAATGATGTGAAGTTAATGAGGAGAATTAAATCAGATGAGGATCAGGTAGGACTTCCAAGAGACCTGGACAGGTTGGACACCTGGTCCGGCAACTGGCTTCTCCATTCAACCCCGCCAAATGCAAAGCCATGAAGATCGGGGAAGGGCAAAGAAGACCGCAGATGGAGTATAGGCTAGGTGGCCAAAAACTGCAAACCTCTCTCAAGGAGAAAGATCTTGGGGGTGAGTATAACACCGAGCACGTCTCCGGAAGCACACATCAACCAGATAACTCCTGCAGCATATGGGCCCCTGGCGAACCTGAGAATAGCGTTCCGATACCTCAGTAAGGAATTGTTCAAGACACTGTACACCGTGTATGTCAGGCCCATACTGGAGTATGCAGCACCTGTTTGGAACCCACACCTGGTCAAGCACGTCAAGAAATTAGAGAACCTGCAAAGGTTTGCGACAAGGTTAGTTCCAGAGCTAAGGGGAATGTCCTACGAAGAAAGGTTAAGGGAAATCGGCCTGACGACACTGGAGGACAGGAGAGTTAGGGGAGACATGATAACATACAAAATACTGCGTGGAATAGACAAGGTGGACAGAGACAGGATGTTCCAGAGAGGGGACACAGAAACAAGGGGTCACAATTGGAAGTTGAAGACCCAGATGAGTCAAAGGGATGTTAGGAAATATTTTTTCAGTCACAGAGTAAGGAAGTGGAATAGCCTAGCAAGTGAGGTAGTGGAGGCAGGAATCATACATAGCTTTAAGATGAGGTATGATAAAGCTCCTGGAGCAGAGAAAGAGAGAGGACCTAGTAGCACTCAGTGAAGAGGCGGGGCCAGGAGCTGAGTCTCGACCCCTGCAACCACAATTAGGTGAGTACAATTAGATGAGTACACACACAAAAGAAAAATACTCACACAAACATACACACACAAATATACACACATAAACATACACACAGAAACAAACACACACAAACATACACTCACAAACACACACACACACACACACACACACGCACACACACACACACACACACACACACACACACACACACACACACACACACACACACACACATATATATATATATATATATATATATATATATATATATATATATATATATATATATATATATATATATATATATATATATATATATATTGAAGAAATTACAATAAGACGCGTGATTGCAAAAATATGTAAAATTTAGAGTGAAAATAAGAAATAAGCCGTGAGCGCTTTCATATACTTACACATCTTCATAATGTGTATTAACAGTAAGGAATGGAGCAAATATTTTCGGTCTAGCTGGAGATCTTCAGGCATAACGAGCAGCCATTATATATACAAATAAATCGTGATGCAGCTATAAAGAAACATGAGAGATATGAGCACTGCAGCCGGCCCTACCATCAAGCCTTCCTCGTCATGTCTTCGGCATTTTCTCGTGTCACTGCAGTCACCTGACAGATGTATCGTTTGTGATAGCCTCTAGGCTGATGGCCAAAGTCACTTTTTATAGGAAGAACCGACGTCACACGCGCCTCGTGATTGCTCTTATAGATCATGTGTTCAACACTCCTGCTCTTGCCTGCGGCCTATCACTGACGATTCATCTGTCAGTTGAGTCCTGGGAAACATTTTGATGTACCTAGCGCAGTGACTGGTTGCACTCTTGCAGCTGCCATCAGACAGGTTGCAAGCTGGGTGTGTGTTTGTTTGTGTGTGTGTGTGTGTTTGGAGTGAGGTTATTTTCTGACGTTATGATTGTGAGGTTGGAAGGGGTTTCGAGATGGATGAAATGGGTCTTTTGGGGGACCGTTGTTTTCTTTCCCGTCTGCCATTCCTGTTGGAAGATCCCCAGGCCACTGCAGTTTCCTGACTCTTGGGTGACCGTTGTTTTCTTTCCCGTCTGCCATTCCTGTTGGAAGATCCCCAGACCACTGCAGTTTCCTGACTCTTGGGTGACCGTTGTTTTTTTCCCGTCTGCCATTCCTGTTGGAAGATCCCCAGACCACTGCAGTTTCCTGACTCTTGGGTGACCGTTGTTTTCTTTCCCGTCTGCCATTCCTGTTGGAAGATCCCCAGACCACTGCAGTTTCCTGACTCTTGGGTGACCGTTGTTTTCTTTCCCGTCTGCCATTCCTGTTGGAAGATCCCCAGGCCACTGCAGTTTCCTGACTCTTGGGTGACCGTTGTTTTTTTTCCCGTCTGCCATTCCTGTTGGAAGATCCCCAGACCACTGCAGTTTCCTGACTCTTGGGTGACCGTTGTTTTCTTTCCCGTCTGCCATTCCTGTTGGAAGATCCCCAGACCACTGCAGTTTCCTGACTCTTGGGTGACCGTTGTTTTCTTTCCCGTCTGCCATTCCTGTTGGAAGATCCCCAGGCCACTGCAGTTTCCTGACTCTTGGGTGACCGTTGTTTTCTTTCCCGTCTGCCATTCCTGTTGGAAGATCCCCAGGCCACTGCAGTGTTCTGACACCCAGCTTCTTTATGTAAGCTCAACAATATCTCTATTTTCCTTGTAGATTAACTTATTTCCTCCTGTACTGTTTACCATATTTCCTTAACTGAAACCGTGCTCTCTACCATGGTTGAATGACCGACGAAATAAGTCGTAAATTGACACAGACGTAACTAATATTAGTAGTACTGTAACTACTACTATTACTACTACTACTACTACTACTACTACTACTACTACTACTACTACTACTACTACTACTACTACTACTACTACCTATCTTTTAGCTCACGTGGTAACTACAAACTTTTAGAAGACACAGTGAAGTGGAACCTGCTATGGCTGGCAATCCGAATGAGAGCAATAAGAATGGCGGCTTGAAATACTGGAAATACGCTATGCAACTAATTACAATGTATGTGCGAGATGTTTCATGTTGTGTAAATGGACACAGACGTAACTAATGTGACATTTTATTGTGGCAACGTTTCGGTCTCCAGGAGCTTTGTCAAGCCCTTACAAACATTACAAGGACACAGAGGGTATATATATATATATATATATATATATATATATATATATATATATATATATATATATATATATATATATATATATATATATATATATATATATATATATATACACGCATGAATCTAGCATTTCATCAACATAAACTCTCTTTCTTGAAAGCATTTTCATTGTTTAGAGACATACAAGTAGGGAACAGGATGAAGTTGGAGCCATCTGTGGGCCAGCATTTTCGTTTGATCAGCTGACTTTATCTCGTTGACATCATAATGTTGTACGAATGTGTTCCAGACTCGAATCATCCGGGGGATAAATGATCTCAGATGAAGTGATGTTCTGGAGAAGGGTACAAAAGAGTGAAGTTGCTGCTTTCTGCACGTCTCTCTCTCTCTCTCTCTCTCTCTCTCTCTCTCTCTCTCGCTCTCTCTCTCTCTCTCTCTCTCTCTCTCTTTCACCCTCTCCTCCCTCTACGACCCTCTGGGTCTCTTCTATCGTATCATTCTCCTCTTTCCGTTTGCCTCTCGCTCCCTTCTAAGACTCCCTTGGGCCCTTCTATTCTCCTATCCTCTTCCACTCTCTCTCCCTCAGCCCCTGATAGCCGCTAGCCCTGGCCGGCTATAATCACCGGATGCCGATACACCTAGGGGGCATCCAGGGCCCAGCTCCTAGTGTGTACCAGCCAGACAACCAGTTTATTTCAGACAAATATACACACCTTGTACTTCCACCTGGAGGAACAGTGTGTGTGTGTGTGTGTGTGGTGATGTTCACATGAGGCGAATATACATAGATACGTAGAAATGGAGTAAATTGGATTGTATGTGGATTCAAGAGGAAGTTTAGTTACAGATGCATGTAGAAAGGTACGATTGTAGACAGGTGTATCTGAGATAATTCCCCTCGTGTGCAGGGAGGAACGAGTTGTGGAGATATGTGACGATAATCTGCTGACAAGGGTCTTTTTCTTTGGTAAAGTGTTACCCATTACTATTATTTGTTATATTATTATTATTATTATTATTATTATTATTATTATTATTATTATCATTATTATTATTATTATTATTATTATTATTATTATTATTATTATTATTATTATTATTATCATTATTATTATTATTATTATTATTATTATTATTATTATTATTATTATTATTATTATTATTATTATTATTATCATTATTATTATTATTATTATTATTATTATTATTATTATCATTATTATTATTATTATTATTATTATTATTATTATTATTATTATTATTATTATTGTTGTTATTATGATTATTATTGTTATTATTATTTGTTATATTATGATTATTATTATTATTATTATTATTATTATTATTATTATTATTATTATTATTATTATTATTGTTATTATTATGATTATTATTATTATTATTTGTTATATTATGATTATTATTATTATATGTTATTATTATTATTATTTGTCATTTTTTATTATTTTTCCTTTTTATTACATTTCCTTCTTCTCATTCTTAGTCTTGTTTTTCCCGTCTCTTTATCCCTTTCCTTGTGCTGGTTCTTAAAGTTGCCTCTTCTTTCTCCTACTTTCTATTTTCCCTCCGTTGTCCTCCTATTCCTCTCCTCTTTCTTTACCTTCTCTTCGTTTTCATATTCGTTCATTATCGTTCATATCTCTTGCTACTCTCTTCACACTCTTTCCATTGTTTTTAGATCTAGTTTCTCCTAGGTCTGTTGCATTTGTTCTTCTTTCTCATCGTCCTCCTATTGACGTATTTTCTCCTCCTTCTCTTCCTTCTCCTCCTTCTCCTTCTCCTTCTCCTCCTCCTCCTATTCTTCTTCCTCCTTTCCCAGTGCGCTCAGCCGAGACTTTGAGACAATAGATCACAACACTAACTGTTGCATTTCTGCCTCTCATGTGACTGCATTACCCAGGTTTCCAAACCCGAACGCCCGCATCTCTCCATAACCACACGCCCACACGCCCGCATCTCTCCATAACCACACGCCCACACGCCCGCATCTCTCCATAACCACACGCCCGCATTTCTTCATATCCGCGTGGAGGTGTGTGTTTAGTGGAATAGACTTTATCCACCTCACAACGATCCTTCTTTCCATCTTTCCTTCTCTAAACATTAAAACCTCACTACTTTGTCCTCTCTTCCCTCCAACTCCAACCCCTCTTCCACCCTTTTCTCCCACAAACACGCATCCACAACCCCTCCTCCACCTTTCCGTACCATAAATACGTCCCCACACCCCCTTCTCTACCTTTCCGTATCACAAATACGTCCCCACAACCCCTCCTCCACCTTTCCGTATCACAAGTATGTCCCCACACCCCCTCCTCTTCCTTTCCGTATCACAAATACGTCCCCACAACCCCTCCTTTACCTTTCCGTACCACAAATACGTCCCACAACCCCATCCTCTACCTTTCCGTACCACAAATACGTCCCCACAACCCCTCCTCTACCTTTCCGTACCACAAATACGTCCCCACACCCCCTCCTCACTTTCCACACACTGAGGAATCATTTATTTTAACGAATGCAAGAGGAAATCGAATCATTTGCAATGTAAACACGGAGTCCAAGACTGAGTCTGAGTGAGTGACAGAGAGAAGGAGATTACCATCACTTCCACCGCCTGTGTAGACACGCCCTTCACGAGGGGTATACCTGTCTACCTCAAGCCCTTCTCTCCTTACACTGGCTCTTCATCCATCTCCCTCTTCCTGTCTGTCTTCTCCGTCCTTCTGTGTAGCCATTCCGCTGTTCCACCCCATCTCGAAAACCTGCTAAGTTAGATCTGTAATTTCCCAGCTAAGCATAACAGGTAGAATTACTTGTGTTGTGTTAGTCCCCACTACTGCTACCCTCACTACTGCTACCCTCACTACTGCTACCCTCACTACTGCTACCCTCACTACTGCTACTTTCACTACTGCTACCCTTACTACTGCTACCCTCATTACTGCTACTCTTACCACTCTTACCCTCGCTACTACCCTCACTAACCCTTCCATAACCACTCCAGTTCCAAACTACCACATTCACAGATACTCTTTGTGGCATGCAAAGAGTACGTAACCTTTATTCGGCGCATGTACACACCCTCATTTACAGGCTATCTCCCCCAACCAGCAAACCAGGGACTGAGGGTTGACGATGGGGCCCCGTCGTTCAACCAGTACCCAGGTTCCAGCCAATGAGAAGATGGTTTTGGCAATCGCAGAGGAGATGAGAGTACCTCTCTCCTGTCTGCCCTTGTCATTCCCATTCTAGAGCTGGTTGAAGCACGGTCTGCACTCTAGTGGCTTCCATTCTGCCTTGCTTACCGTGGAGTGCACTAATACCTATTGCTGTACATAGTGTACATCTGTTCTAAATTGGTGAAGGATAATATAAGCCAAAAGTTTTTTCTGCTGTGTTTATTTTGCTCCCTTTACACCCAGGATAACAGGCCTTTGGGACTCCTGGGTTGCAATACTCTTGAAGCTGCCGTGGCTGACGAACCTCTCCACAAATAACCCCTACATAGCAGAGAGTCGCTTACAACGTCTCGGTCCTACTTCGACCATTTACAAAGTCACACTAACAGAGAGGAGGCAGCGTACGTACTAACGTAACACTTGACGATATCCTCAATGCTCTAATCAAGTCTCCCAGCTCAGGCTGACGGATTTTGTGGCTGTGTATATGTATGTGAGCCATCCTGTGTGATGGAATATGGGCAGGGAAGAATAATTAGTTGTTGTACCCACTGTGTAAGCATCATGTTAATTAGGATAGAAGATAATTTATGATGTATCGGATTCTGTAAGACAACAACAAAAATAAAATTAGAAAATACTGTTACCTTCACTACTACTACTACTACTACTACTACTACTACTACTACTACTACTACTACTACTACTACTACTACTACCCGATTATGTTTAATGAGAATAAATATTGTGGCTTATGCAGAGAACTGGTCTGATCACTACCATTCCGTCTGAATGATATATATATCGTTCCGAATAGGTAAAACTTATTTTTTTGGCTTAAATAGCAACGCTCTTCTTGCCGAATAGGGTAAGCTAAAATTTGTGCATGCAATAATTTCGCGAAAATCATTCTGAACTTAACCAAAAGATAAATTTCATCTTGTTAATTGACCAATTTTACCTATTTGGTACGATATATATATATATATATACACACACCCATCTTAATAATATTCGCTTTCCGGTCAACGTCTTGTGGCATCTGGTCGACCGGAAACGGGGCAGGTGGTATGATGAAGGTGACTGTATCTTCGTTACTCTCCCGTGAAGGTGACGCGGGAAAGTGAGAGACTGGCGAAGGTGACAGAACAGCAGAACAGTAACGATAGTACAAGCAACAGCAGCAGCAGTACTATTAACATTAGTGGCAGCAGAAGGGTTGGTGGATTCCGGAGAAGCCGTGGCACCAAGACCAAGACGACCACCAGGACAACCACGACTATTCCACCGCCACGGCCACGACCATCCCACTACCACTATCACGGCCATCCTACCACCACTACTACCACGACCATCCCACCACCAAAACCACGACCATCCCTCCATCATGACAATCACGACCATCCCACCACCGCGACAACAACGACCAACCCACCACCATGACAACCACGACCAACCCACCACCACGACAACCACGACCAATCCACCACCACGATAACCACGACCAACCCACCACCGCGACAACAACGACCAACCCACCACCATGACAACCACGACCAACCCACCACCATGACAACCACGACCAACCCACCACCACGACAACCACGACCAATCCACCACCAAGACAAGCACGATCAACCCACCACCACAACAACCACGACCATCCCACCACCACAACAACCACGACTATCCCACCACCACTACCACAATCATTCCATCACCGAAACCACGACCATCCCTCCACCACTATCACGACCATTCCATCACCACTACCACGACCATCCCAAAACCAAAACCACGACCATCCTTCCACCACTACCACGACCCTCCCACCATCAAAACCACGACGATCCCTCTAACAGTATTACGACCATCCCAACACCACTACCACATCCATCACACCACTACCACGACCATCCCACCACCAAAACCACGACCATCCCACCACCACCACCACGACCACTACTCATAGCAGTCGTGGCAGAGGCTGAAAAAATTATGAATACATAAAGCAAAAGTGTTACTCTGCCGTCAAAAATATTTTCCAGCCAGCGATGTCAAAAATGAAAAACCCACTGGAAGAAAATCCATTAAAATCCACCAAATTAGAGAAAGAGAAAAAGGACCCCTCCCCCCCACATCAAAATATTGCCAATCACGGCTGCATTCAGACAATTAACACTGTTACCAGATTTTTGTCTCTCTGGGCCCCTCAAGGAAGGTTCCTTGATGTTGGTGAGGGGCTCTTGATTTAGGGAATTGGATCTGTGCTCCAGTTCCCCAAATTAAGCCTGAATGCCTTCCACATCCCCCCCCCAGGCGCTGTATAATCCTCCGGGTTTAGCGCTTCCCCCTTGATTGTAATAATAATAATTGTCTCTCTGGGAACAATGAAATAACTAAAGCCGTTCCGTTAATCAACCAATTATCCGGCTGTACACCGAGTTATTATAACCAATCGTAATTATAACTTTCGGGTCCAGTTATTTTGTTAGAGAATTCTGAATAACGTAAAAAAAAAACGAGAGTGTATGATTAATAACTTGATGGAGGTCATTGTCTCGTAATAAAAGCACTGAAGAAAGCCAAGTGTAAATGATCTGACACGAGAAGAGATGATAACGCAAAGCGAAGCTTAAGAATTTGTACCTGGAGCGTTGAAGAACCTGTCTGGACGAGGGGTTCACACCTGGTATTAGTTCTGATGGTAGGTAATACCTCAACACCTGAGATAAGTAGCAGGTGTTAGGGCTAGTGACAGCAGGTTAGAGATATTGACAATGGTATAAAAATAAATAACAGAAAAGGCACAATACCGTGACTGGAACGATACACAAATAACCCGCACATAAAAGAGAGAAGCTTACGACGACGTTTCGGTCCGACTTGGACCATTGACAAAGTCACAGTGTGACTGATTAAATCATCTTCTTTTCATTACTACTGCTGCCTTTGCGTTTGACTGAAGAAGATTACTGTGTTGGGTATTGGTTATATTGACGGGTTTGACGCTGTCTGAGGCTGAGCATGCGACATTCACCTCCCTCCCCCCTCACTCATTACCATTTCCTGGCAGGGAATCTTGCTCCTCTCTGTAGCTTCTTGAGTCTACCTGGGGTCTACCTGGAGGGCATTCCGGGGATCAGCGCCTCCGCGGCCCGGTCCATGACCAGGCCTCTCGGTGGATCAGGTCCTGATCAACGAGCCTGTTACTGCTGGACACACGCAATCCAACGTACGGACCACAGCCCGGCTGATCCGGCACCGACTTTAGATATCTGTCCAGCTCCCTCTTGAAGACAATCACGGGTTAGGCGTGCCACTAATTATGAATTTATAAAGAAAATGCCAAAGGACTTACCGATTTTGGCACTGTTTTTGTAATGAAATGTCTGTGGAGACCTTCTTGGAAGGTGTCTACAGAGGGGGGTGTTCCAGGGGTCAACGCCCCCGAGGCTACATCCACCGCCAGGTCTCCCTGGTGATGTTTCAGGATTTTTTTTTTTGTGGGGGGGAAAGCAGTTTAAAGGTATGGAAGGACGGGAAGGAAGCAGGGAGGGAGGGAGGGAGGGAGGGAGGAAAGAGGGAGAGAAGGAGGGAGGGAGGGAAAGAGGAAGAGAGGAAGGGAGGGAAAGAGGAAGAGAAGGAGGGAGGGAGGGAAAGAGGGAGAGAAGGAGGGAGGGAGGGAAAGAGGGAGAGAAGGAGGGAGGGAGGGAAAGAGGGAGAGAAGGAGGGAGGGAGGGAAAGAGGGAGAGAAGGACGGAGGGAGGGAAAGAGGGAGAGAGGAAGGGGGAAGAGGCCAGTACAAAGAAAGGGAGATGCGTAGGCGGAGGAAGAGGGAGGTATTGGAAGTGGAGAGAGAGAGAGAGAGAGAGAGAGAAAGAAATGAAGAAAGATGGAGTTTGGTGGTGTGGAAGAGTAAAAAAAGTTAGAACTCTCTTTTTATATTTATAGGTAAGCAGAGTGCAGATGGGGAGGGGGGTAGTGTGGGGAAGGAGGGGAGGCGGGGAGGGGGGGGTAGTGTGGGAAAGGAGGGGAGGCGGGGAGGGGGGGTAGTGTGGGAAAGGAGGGGAGGCGGGGAGGGGGGTAGTGTGGGGAAGGAGAGGAGGCGGGGAGGGGGGGGTAGTGTGGGAAAGGAGGGGAGGCGGGGAGGGGGGGTAGTGTGGGAAAGGAGGGGAGGGGGGTAGTGTGGGAAAGGAGGGGAGGCGGGGAGGGGGGTAGTGTGGGGAAGGAGGGGAGGCGGGGAGGGGGGGTAGTGTGGGAAAGAAGGGGAGAAGGGGAGGGGGGGTAGTGTGGGAAAGGAGGGGAGGAGGGGAGGGGGGGTAGTGTGGGAAAGGAGGGGAGGAGGGGAGGGGGGTAGTGTGGGAAAAGGAGGGGAGGCGGGGAGGGGGGTAGTGTGGGAAAGGAGGGGAGGCGGGGAGGGGGGTAGTGTGGGAAAAGGAGGGGAGGCGGGGAGGGGGGTAGTGTGGGGAAGGAGGGGAGGCGGGGAGGGGGGTAGTGTGGGGACGGAGGGGAGGCGGGGAGGGGGGGTAGTGGGGGACAGGAGGGGAGGAGTGTGGGAAAGGAGGGGAGGTAGGGAGGGGGTAGTGTGGGGAAGGAGGGGAGGCGGGGAGGGGGGGTAGTGTGGGAAAAGGAGGGGAGGCGGGGAGGGGGTGTAGTGTGGGAAAGGAGGGGAGGCGGGGAGGGAGGGTAGTGTGGGAAAGGAGGGGAGGTAGGGAGGGGGGTAGTGTGGGGAAGGAGGGGAGGCGGGGAGGGAGGGTAGTGTGGGAAAGGAGGGGAGGCGGGGGAGGGGGGGTAGTGTGGGGAAGGAGGGGAGGCGGGGAGGGGGGGTAGTGTGGGGAAGGAGGGGAGGCGGGGAGGGAGGGTAGTGTGGGAAAGGAGGGGAGGCGGGGAGGGAGGGTAGTGTGGGAAAGGAGGGGAGGTAGGGAGGGGGTAGTGTGGGGAAGGAGGGGAGGCGGGGAGGGGGGGGTAGTGTGGGAAAGGAGGGGAGGTAGGGAGGGGGGGTAGTGTGGGGAAGGAGGGGAAGGGGGAGGGGGGTTCAAGAAAACGATGACAGGGAGTGGAAAGATATATGATGAGAATAGGGTGTTGGGCGGGTCAGAAACGAGGGAGAGAGAGAGAGAGAGAGAGAGAGAGAGAGAGTGAGAGATGAGCCCGTGTAGGTAACAGCTCTTAGCTTGTAAATAAAGTTAGGAACCCTTAACTTAACTTCGTAAAAAGGAGAAAGAAGCGATAGCGATAGAGATGGAAGAGGCAGAGACGGGGCAGAAAGGAGAGACGCAGAAAGAAAGAGAAAAAGAGAAAAACGTAGCCAGTGCAAGACTATGGAAGCAGCAGTACGTCCTGACGGCAAGTTTGTGGCACACGGGAAATCAACCCACCACCGTCCACCCTCACCATATACATGAAGCTGACCCCTGTGTCTGGTTATTTCACCAACCACGGTGCAGCAGCCTTCCTCCCTGCCCTCCCTGCACTCCCTGGTCTACCTACCCTCCCTGTCCTCCCTGCCCTCCCTGCACTCCCTGGTCTACCTGCCGTTCCTGTCCTCCCTGCCCTCCCTGCACTCCCTGCCATACCTACCCTCCCAGCACTCCCTGGTCTACCTGCCCTCCCTGCACTCCCTGCCCTCCCTGCACTTCCTGCACTCCCTGGTCTACCTACCCTCCCTGTCCTCCCTGCCCTCCCTGCACTCCCTGGTCTACCTGCCCTCCATGTCCTCCCTGTCCTCCCTACCCTCCCTGCCCTCCCTTCCCTCCCTGAGCTTCCTGGTCTACCTACCCTCCCTGTCCTCCCTGCCCTCCCTGCACTCCCTGGTCTACCTGCCCTCCCTGCACTCCCTGCCCTCCCTACCCAACCTACTCTCCCTGTCCTACCTGCCCTCCCTGCACTCCCTGCCCAACCTACCCTCCCTGTCCTCCCTGCCCTCCCTACACTCATTGCCCTCCCTGCCCTCCCTGCACTCCCTGCCCTCCCTGCCCTCCCTACCCAACCTACCCTCCCTGTCCTCCCTGCCCTCCCAGCACTACCCGCCCACTCCTCCACCCTGCCCTCCCAGCACTCCCTGCCCTCCCTGCCCTCCCTGCACTCCCTGCCCGAGTAAGGACTTACGGCTCTCGCGGAGGGTGTAAAGTGCCCTTAATACGCAGAAGGGGCATCAAGAAGAGAGAGAGAGAGAGAGAGAGAGAGAGAGAGAGAGAGAGAGAGAGAGAGAGAGAGAGAGAGAGAGAGAGAGAGAGAGAGAGAGAGAGAGGTGTCCCTAACAGAGGGTCGTGAGACAGTTATGGAGACAGAACGTTCCTTATCTGTCTTTTACTTCATCTTTCTGCTAGTCGACAGGACTTCCAAACAGCCAAAATATGTCTCCTGGTGTGTGTTTAACACCTGCAGCACCGGTAAAATGTTAATAATATATTTTTATTCTGTTTTCTCTCTTCTCATTTCCCATTTCGTGTCTTTCTTTCCGACTTCTTCATATTTTATTTTTTCTTATTCTTTTTTTTTACTTCACTTTATATATATATATATATATATATATATATATATATATATATATATATATATATATATATATATATATATATATATATATATATATATATATATATATATATATATATATATATATATATATATATATATATCATTTGTATTCTGGATTTCCTTGAATATTTTCGTCTCGCTCATTTCCTCCTTCCCACACTTCTTCATTATCCTGATTTTCTCTCTCTCTCTTATATATATATATATATATATATATATATATATATATATATATATATATATATATATATATATATATATATATATATATATATATGAGAGTGTTGGTCCTGCGGAGGTGGTCAGGGGACAATGCTCTCATCGCCAGTAATTATATTGTTCCACCAGTGTTTTCCATTTTCATTTTCCTGCCAATGTGAGCTTTGGTTTCAGTGGTTTCGTGTGTTTTCTTTTCGTTACACTTACCCGGCGTTTCCTCCCCCCCGCTGTTAAGAGAAGACAGCGAGGTTGTCATGATTGGGGAATTCATGTAGTGCCTTCTTAACACATGTTGCTAGGGTCTTGCTCCTCTTGGGTGGGACATTAAAACAGGCATTACCAAGCAGCAAGAGGTTGTGTCATGATCCTGTAGTTGATGGAGGCATAAATGACCCTTTTATGAGGAGGTCAGTGAATGTTGCAGAGGTTTCACCTGCTTTGGGGATGTATGCCATTGTTCTGGCAGTTATTAATCTGATAGTTGTTAGATTCTTTGTTGCGGTAAGATTTGTGAGGCTGTTGGCTCAGGTTGTCTGGAGGAGCTGTTGGTTGTTATCCTCAACTGGAGGCATCCGGGGACCGTAACAGCCAAGATAATTGAGATTTTGTGCACCGATGAAGCCTGTGGGGTTGAGATCACATTGTTTATTACACTCCTGGCAGGCATATCTGTCTCAAGTGTCACCATGACGATCCTGGCTGAAGCGAAGCTGGGTACTGGACACGTCTTGTGACATGGCTAGACACACGGGAGTGAAGGAACTCTCTCACACAGACACTTTGTACAAGCCTGATACTCCAGAATATGGTTGACTGACCGTCTAGCTTCGGCTGGGCGCCCATACTTATTCTAGGAGCCTGGCTGTGTGGATGAAGTACTGTGTACTCTGATGCCAAGTTTGCAGGCTCGAATCCTGCTGTGGACTGAGAGATAATGTTTGTATATAATTTCGCCTGTTAGCGAATTGGTAGGCAACACATATGCTGGGTGAATGTGACTGAGGTGAAGCATTGGTGTGTAGGGAGGCAGGGGCAGGGCAGGTGATAACCGTAGTTGCTCGATGTGGCAGGAATAAACAATGTGTACACACTCATCCAGAGTCTCACAGCAAATGCTTCTCTTCGGTGAGCAATGAAAAGTGATTCTGTGTATCAAACTTCCACTGGAAGCAGATGTACTTCTGGAACACATTTGTGCTGGAGTAAATTATTATCTGAGAAGCTAAACACTGGGCCAGTTGGCGCCCTGGAAGGATTCCCAAGCTTTAGACAGAAGATAATATAAAACGTGATATCTTTGCCTCGGGAAAGCCTACAGGTGCCGTCAGGCGCTGGATGATCCGAGTGACATAACGTAAATATGGTTTTATGTGACTGGCGGAGATAAACACTACTTTCTCATCGCTGTGTACTCGTCTATTTGTGGTTGCAGGGGTTGGATCATAACTCCTGGTCCTCCTCTTTGCTAGTCGCTACTAAGTCCACTCCCCTCTTCAAGAGCATTTACGTACGTCATCTTAAAACTATGTATGGATCCTATCTACACTACATCACTCTCCAGATTGTTCCACTTCCTGAAAACTCTAAGCCTAAAGAAATACTTCCTAACATCCCTATGAGTGTGTGTGTATTGCTGCATTTTTCTTTTGAGAGCAAAGGAGGCGGGACAAACCGTCTCTATCTCCTACAAGAAAGTCGTAAGTAAACACCTCACACATAGCAAGTACTAAGAAGACTTAAATAGAGAAAGAAAGAATCTTATCCTTCTTCTCCTCCTCCTTCTTCTCCTCCTCCTTCACCTCCTCCTCCTCCACCTCCTCCTTCTTCTTCTCCTCCTCCCAGGGTCTCCCCAGAAAATAAAAAACACCAGATTACAAGTCAAGAAAACCACTCCACTTGTATTATCGAAGATACTTGTCTCATAAAACTCGCGGCCCTGAATTTACAAACATTCGAATTCATAATAAAACTTGCATTTTGTTTTTTATAGGATGGGTAGCAAAAGACGAGAGGATTTCATTTACACAATACACTGTAATTCACATGTTTACCGTACTCTGAGGAGTGTAAATGCTGTGAATTATATGCAAATAACAATATGCAATATATTCACTAAATTTCTATCGTGTTCGTGTATAATTTCGAACAGATTTACGTAGGGAATATGAAGCTGAGAGAGAGAGAGAGAGAGAGAGAGAGAGAGAGAGAGAGAGAGAGAGAGAGAGAGAGAGAGGATGTAATGAAGCAGTATGAGAGAGAGAAAGGGAGAACAAGCAACCAAAGCCATAGTTCCACTAAACTGCAGTCATTCTTGTCTTTGATGTGTTGACTTTAGAGCAGTCGTTCGTGTGCTGCTGCAGCCGGATTGAATCTGCCGTGCGTGACACATCGCGAACACAGGAACGGGAGACGATGCGTGCAGACAATGACCTACGCGACCCAGTGTGCCATGCTGATATAGGGATGGGGGTGGCTACGCAGCTGCCGGGGTGGTTACGCAGTTGTAGGGGGTAACACAGGCGTTCGTGCGTGGGGGTGGCATACGCAGTTTGAGCCTCAGTGGAGTAACTAATGTACATTTTTGAAATGACATCGTTAGAAGTACAACAATACACGAGTATCTTGTGATCAATACATGAATACTTCCTGTAGTTCTCAATACATGAATACTTCCTGTAGTTCTCAATACTTTCTGTAGTTCTCAATATTTCCTGTAGTTCTCAATATTTCCTGTAGTTCTCAATATTTCCTGTAGTTCTCAATATTTCCTGTAGTTCTCAATATTTCCTGTAGTTCTCAATATTTCCTGTAGTTCTCAATATTTCCTGTAGTTCTCAGTACTTCCTGTAGTTCTCAGTACTTCCTGTAGTTCTCAGTACTTTCTGTAGTTCTCAGTACTTTCTGTAGTTCTCAGTACTTCCTGTAGTTCTCAATACTTACTGTAGTTCTCAGTACTTCCTGTAGTTCTCAATACTTACTGTAGTTCTCAATATTTCTTGTAGTTCTCAATGCTTTCTGTAGTTCTCAATACTTTCTGTAGTTCTCAATTCTTACTGTAGTTCTCAATACTTCCTGTAGTTCTCAATACTTCCTGTAGTTCTCAATATTTCCTGTAGTTCTCAATATTTCCTGTAGTTCTCAATACTTACTGTAGTTCTCAATACTTACTGTAGTTCTCAGTACTTCCTGTAGTTCTCAATACTTACTGTAGTTCTCAGTACTTCCTGTAGTTCTCAATACTTACTGTAGTTCTCAGTACTTCCTGTAGTTCTCAATACTTACTGTAGTTCTCAGTACTTCCTGTAGTTCTCAATACTTACTGTAGTTCTCAATACTTACTGTAGTTCTCAGTACTTCCTGTAGTTCTCAATACTTACTGTAGTTCTCAATGCTTTCTGTAGTTCTCAATACTTTCTGTAGTTCTCAATTCTTACTGTAGTTCTCAATATTTCCTGTAGTTCTCAATACTTTCTGTAGTTCTCAATACTTTCTGTAGTTCTCAATTCTTACTGTAGTTCTCAATATTTCCTGTAGTTCTCAATACTTACTGTAGTTCTCAATACTTTCTGTAATTCTCAGTAATTTTTGTAGCTCTCAATACTTTCTGTACTTCTCAGTACTTTCTGTACTTCTCAGTACTTTCTGTAGTTATCAATACTCTCTGTAATTCTCAGTACTTTCTGTACTTCTCAGTACTTTCTGTACTTCTCAGTACTTTCTGTAGTTCTCAATACTCTCTGTAATTCTCAGTACTTTCTGTACTTCTCAGTACTTTTTGTAGTTCTCAGTACTTCCTGTAGTTCTCAATACTTACTGTAGTTCTCGGTACTTTCTGTAATTCTCAGTACTTCCTGTAGTTCTCAATACTTACTGTAGTTCTCGGTACTTTCTGTAATTCTCAGTACTTCCTGTAGTTCTCAATACTTACTGTAGTTCTCGGTACTTCCTGTAGTTCTCAGCACTTCCTGTAGTTCTGGAGTTTCACATTAACATTTTTCCAGGAAAGTGCTTTCAGCTTAGAATTTGGAATTCAGCTTAATGTATATATTCCCTTACCCTTTGGATGACAGATTAAAGTATATACACGGTGCTTTTATGAGTGCTTGAAGTATATATACACACAATGTTTTTGACAGACAGGTTTATGGATAATCACTGCCTCTGTTCGTTTTGTGTATATAATAATGGTGAACATTAAAATGGTATAAAATACCGACAGATTGTTAGGTAAGACACATATGCAACAGTTAGGTATCTTTATTTCGAAACGTTTCGCCTATAGGCTAGTACAGAAAAGTTGATAGAAGCAGAAGATACTTGAAGATGTAATCAGTCCATCACCCTTAAAGTTTTGAGGTGGTCAGTCCCTCAGTCTGGAGAAGAGCATTGTTCCGTTGTCTGACAACGGAACAATACTGTTGCATATGTGTCTTACCTAATAATAATGGTATAATCTCCTCACGTATTTATCTATGTATTTTCTATAATTTATTGCAGTGATTCGTCTCTTCCAAAAATTTGTCCATTTTCTCGTTTTTTTAGCATTCAATGGATAAAAAAAAAATCGTTCAGTACTGATCCGTCCCTCGAAAAAATTACTAATTTTTTTCGTTTTTTTTTTTTTAGCATCCATTGGGTTACCAAAAAAAATCGCATTCAAAGAGGCAGTTAGAGTCCATGTTGCATAGCTCCTTTATGCACTAACAAGGCAATTAGAACGTCACAGTACACAGGCAATTTAAGCGGAAATGTTAATGGGTGGAATTAAAGCAACTCGTGAAAGTTATTGGGGGGTTTATAACTGTGATTCACAGTGGCGATAAACAATTATGAAGGTGTTTCAGTAGTTAGTGTGTGTAGTTAGCGGCTGCTTATTGGCCAATTAGAGCAGGTTTCTCTCTCTCTCCTCTTAACGCCTTGAGTCTTCTCATCTGGAAATGAGAAACGGTATGATATGCATGATTGTGCGTTTAATGGAGATGTAATGTATGATAAATACGTATCACAAAGCAGTAGTATACAATAATTCAGAGGGCTTTCCCTCGGAGCTCTTTCCTTCCCCATATCTCAGAGCTCTTTCCTTCCCAATATCTCAGAGCTCTTTCCTTCCCAATATCTCAGAGCTCTTTCCTTCCCCATATCTCGGAGCTCTTTCCTTCCCCATATCTCAGAGCTCTTTCCTTCCCCATATCTCAGAGTGCTTTCCTTCCCCATATCTCAGAGCTCTTTCCTTCCCCATATCTCAGAGCTCTTTCCTTCCCCATATCTCAGAGCTCTTTCCTTCCCAATATCTCAGAGCTCTTTCCTTCCCCATATCTCGGAGCACTTTCCTTAACCATATCTCAGAGCTCTTCCCCTCAGAGCTCTTTCCTTCCCCATATCTCAGAGTGCTTTTCTTCCCCATATCTCAGAGCACTTTTCCTCAGAGCTCTTTCCTTCCCCATATCTCAGAGCTCTTTCTTTCCCCATATCTCAGAGCACTTTTCCTCAGAGCTCTTTCCTTCCCCATATCTCAGAGCTCTTTCTTTCCCCATATCTCAGAGCTCTTTCCCTCAGAGCTCTTTCCTTCCCTATATCTCAGAGTGCTTTCTTTCCCCTGAGGAAACCCGCCCTAAGATATAATTTACTCCTCAAAACCCTGGCTAGAACTATTCACATCTGACCCAGAACTTAGAAATCTCTAGTCAACTTTTCTCCATGGACCACTCTCGGCTTGCTAATGAGGGGCACCTGTGATCAACTCCTGGTACAGGTCACTTCTACATCTCGGATCTTCGTTCTTGCTTCAGATGGTTCAGCTAAAAATTATTAGTACCGTAAATCTATCAACTGGAGCAGTGTGGACACACATCCGTGTTGAACTCCTGTACACCCTCACAATAATAATAATAATAATAATAATAATAATAATAATAATAATAATAATAATAATAATAATAATACAGAAAGCCCCTGTTATGCAAAGCATTTCCGGTAAATTAGCTCAATTTTGTCCCCAGGATGCGACCCACACCAGTCGACTAACACCCAGGTACTTATTTTACTGTTGGGTGAACATGAACAGCACGTGTCTTAAGGAAACACGTCTTAATGTTTCTACCCATACCGGGAATCGAACCACGGAACTCAGTGTGTGAGCTGAGTGCGCTATCAACATAGCCACGGGACGCAACTCAGATCACACATTCATTAATTCTGTGGGGAAGTCGCTAGTTACCGCCAAACCTTCACCCTGGTTATATATATGTTTGTGCCTCCCTAGTCTACCCCAACACCCCCACGATATCCCCACCCCATTCCTCCCTCCACCAATATTATCCCTTCCCTTCAGTTCCCTTCCCTTCCCTTTCCCTCCCTTGCCGCTATCTACCGGTCTCCTCGAGAGTAAGATGGCAAATATCCCACCTCCCACAATACTCTCCACCCAGGAAGTCCACAAGCCCCTAGGGCACTGCACCTCTGCCAGGGCGTGGCTTCCACCTCCATCACCACTGTCACTACCACCACCACTATCACCAGAACCATCACCACCATCACCCCAACTACCACCATCTCCGTCACCACCATCACCCCAACTACAACCACAACCACCACCACCCCAATTACCACCACCACTTTCATCGCGACCACCACCTCCCATCACCATTATCAACCCCTCCCCCACCACTCCACCACCACCACCACAGTGCACTTAATACCGCACCTCACCAGGGTTACATTAATTATTCCATGCTACAGTACTAATTAATTACCTGTAAGGTAATTAAGGCCACACTGACCTTGGATACTGCACGGTTCCCCGTGTATCTTACTTCCTGCATCATAACTGCTGCCAACACCTGGAGGTTACCTGGAGGTTATTCCGGGGATCAACGCCCCCGCGGCCCGGTCCATGACCAGGCCTCCCGATGGATCAGGGCCTGATCAACTAGGCTGTTACTGCTGGCCGCACGCAGTCCAACGTACGAGCCACAGCCCGGCTGATCCGGCACTGACTTTAGGTATCTGTCCAGCTCTCTCTTGAAGGCAGCCAGGGGTTTATTGGCAATTCCCCTAATGCTTGATGGGAGGCTGTTGAACAGTTTTGGGCCCCGGACACTTATGGTGTTTTCCCTTAGTGTACCAATGACGCCCCTACTTTTTATTGGCGGCATTTTGCATCGCCTGCCCAGTCTTTTACTTTCGTAGGGAGTGATTTCTGTGTGCAGATTTGGGACCATGACGTTATTCACTTATCTTCTTAAGGTGTTATTTAGTATCTTTGAACACAACAGCATAGTGTTATCCTGAGCTTGTAACACTGTTGAACACGAGGGTTATGACAAACACCTTCAGAAATGAACTCGTTGCTTACACTGGGTCATTGGAACCTGACCCAAGTTCATGGCGAGTCGTGCATCGTCCAACTGATTAACAAGAATGACTGTAAAAACAGTCAAAAATCTCTCCCACTCCTTTATATAGCCCTTCGCACACATTGTCACCATCTTCAGCTTATCGCCTTAGAAAAGACCACTAGATACTTAAGATGCTTCACCAGCTTCTTGCGTTGCTTGTGTCGCCTCACGTGACCTGGTACGACTCGCATCTAGCCAGTTGGTAAGTGTCCAAAGGCAGGGCTAACTACACTGAATTAGTTCCGGCAGCGCCGCTTTAACCACACGGTCGAGTACTCAGGAAATAGTGACATTCCGAAAATCTATAAAATGAATAGCAATCACATCCCCAAATTACATGTCTGTATCTCTCGATCTGAATGTTTTTAAGTGAGAGGAAATGTTCAACCAGACAATATACATCCTAACTCCCCTTTCCCTCCAAGAAAAGTTACTTCCTCCGTTAAACTAAATCTTTCTCTTCGAGATAAAACAGACGGTCAATCTTATTTACTATCTTAATATGTCTCCTACTTCCAATAAACCTGTGTTAAAAGCTTTCCGCTTGAAAATGAAAAAAACAAATCCTGTTTCCAGCCTATACATGTTAAATACTCACAAGTACACACCCACAATTATAATATCAAAATAATTAAATAATCCTCGCTCCAGCGTTTGTAGTGGGGTGATTTTTTTACTCCACTGGACACCCAAATGTTCATGTCAGCGCTGAATTCTTTTTCTCTCCTCTTCCGCGTCCCCTCACTACTTTTGTCTTCCCTTAACTCGACTGCTCTTAACCATGACTAGGCCACAGGAGGCAGGACTCGCCCATGAGAATGCGAAGACAGACACAGAAGAACCTTTAAAAGTGTCAGACATGAGCAGACAGAGATAGGTACCAGATACGAGCAGAGAGAGAGAGAGAGAGAGAGAGATAAGTGTCAGATACGGGCATAGGTACCAGATGTAACCAGAGATAGACTCCAGACATGATTCTCTACCATTCGTATCCTAGAAACTGCATTTTAAAGACGTACAATATCCTGGACTTCAATACACCATTCATCCTGCCACCGGTTTATCCAGGTCATCGAGCCAGCATCTTTCCATCTTCTGTCGCTCTGTGTAGACTTGAAGCCTATCAGAAAAGGCATTCCCCCATCCCCGTCATTTCCTGGAAATGGGTTCGATGGGCTCTTGAACTGCCCTTTCTTTCGTTGGATCAAACTTGATCACCTCTAATTCACCGGGATAATAACAATAGTCCTAAATGCTCTGGCATTTGCTCACACAACTCACAATGTTTATTCACATTCGATTTCTCATACCATTTTTTTTTTTTAATTGTTTGCTGGTGTTACATATTTTCTCTATTACCATTATTTATCTCTACATTGTTTCTTTAATTATTTATTCATTAACTCCATTCATTGATGCCCGGTTGAAGCTACAATAATTTTTGACTGTAATCGGAGCAGTGTGTGTGTGTGTGTGCCACGTTTAGTGGAGGATAATTAACCTGTGGCTCAGGGTATAATCAGACGTAATAGACCGTCTTAATTCGCTTATTACTCAGAGGAGGAGAAGGAGGCAGGGAGAGGTGGAGGTGCAGGAGGTATGTGGTGGGAGGTAGGTGGAGGAGGTAGGTGGAGGAGGTAGGTGGAGGAGGTAGGTGGAGGAGGTAGGTGGAAATGCAAGAGGTGGAGGAAGGTGCGAAGGAAGATATAAAAGGTGAAAGGAGGAAGAGGAGAGAAAAGGATGAGGAGGAATAGAGGTGTAGTAGTAGTTGTAGTAGTAGTAGTAGAGGTAGTAGTAGTAGTAGTAGTAGTAGTTGTAGTAGTAGTAGTAGTTCGTAGTAGAAGTAGCAGTAATTGAACGTTCGCACTAGAACGTTCCCCTGGACGAATCTACTTAGATTTTCTACTCATTTCTGTAATTTTGCAAGCTCCTGATGATGTGTTGATTGCATCACGAAAGGCCTAGAGCTATCATTCAACTCCCCCCGTGGTTATTTTGCATCTTGTATGGCTTGTTCGCTACTATATATATATATATATATATATATATATATATATATATATATATATATATATATATATATATATATATATATATATATATATATATATATATATATATATATATATATATATATATTCTTAGACTGATAACATTATTCAGGTCGGGTCATGGGAAACCTTCAGGTTAACGATCATCACTGTTATCAAGAGTAGTTTCAAACCAAGAAATGCTTCGTTAAGATAAGACCTTGATTACAGAACTTCCTTACCCCTCACAGAGTGACTCAGTTGTGTTCCGAATGCAGGTTCTTATCTGATCCGAGTTTATAGTTCTATAATTAAGCGCTATGCACGGGTGTGCACATACGTATGCACAAACACACATATATACACACACAAACACTCATACAAGCACGCTCGCGCGCGCACATACACACGTAAAGTGGCAACGACCCTCCCAATCATAACATCTTCATCTGAATTTCAGTGCAGGTATTATTCTTGTTGCTTCTAAAGGCCCACTAAGTTTGACTAGTTTTCCTGAATCTTTTCTTAGCTATTACCATATTCGCACTCCAACAGCACATCAAATCTCTCTTCCTCTCCTCTCAAAAAAAAAAAAATCCTCGACAATAATACTGTACATGCTCACACATGACTGTTGGATGTTCAAGCCCCGATCTCTCAAAACCTCCTTCACACCTTTCAAACCTCAGTACGTGTTCTACATCTCCATCCATCCCCATCGGATTTATCGACTCTCATAGTCAATCCATTTTTCTAAATCCTTTCCTCATGACCAAACCATCTGGACTGTTAAATTGTAACCGATTACCGTAATGAACATTCATTTACAACTAAGTCATGTTCTCCTGTAAATGCATCTTCAGATATTTCTGAAGAAGAATGAGATATATGCGCCAAATTGTTAAAGGAACGCCGCTCTGAAAATGAGACGTGGAACGTCTGTTGTTAATTAAGCCATAGACGACACATTCTGAGACGTAATGGATTTTTAACAGCGATGTACAGGTCTTGTCCGCCACCCTGGGAGACTGTCTCGATTTCTTTTTTCCGATGACTCTTAGAGAGGCATGTTATCAGATGTACTGTGAGTTTTAGCTCTCCAGCAGTGCCACTACTAGCACCACCACTAGCACTACCACCACCATCACCAACAGTAGCACCACCACAACCACCAATACAAGCACCGCCACAGTCACCAACACTAGCACCACTACAACCACCAATACTAGCACCACCACAACCACCAACACTAGCACCAGCACCAGCACCAGCACCAGCACCAGCACCAGCACCAGCACCAGCACCAGCACCAGCACTAGCACCAGCACCAGCACCAGCACCAGCACCAGCACCACGTACTCACCACCATGAGTGTCTCATAATGGAGTCGAAGCATCCACTCTACGTGCTCTGTATTTACATTGCTCAATACAATTTAATGAGAAACACTCTACTAAATCTTTTTTCAGTTATTCAGTATGCTTATCTAGACACCAGAAATAACTAAATGTAGTAAACACAAGAAATATATCTCAGTACAGCGGGAGTATTACAAAAATAGGTGCATGAAGGCCTGTTGTATCGAGTCTCCAGGCACGAAAGAATCCTCACGAATTAATAAAGGCAAAGACGAACATAGAGTGAGAGGAAAGCGAGTTTACTTGCTGCGATTGGCTGTTTTTTACCTCATATAAGATAGACCAGTATGTGTGTGTACTTGATCACTCTCAGGAAGAGTCTGCCCCCAGCCAGGTGAGGAAACATAACATCAATTCGGCTTGGAAAAAGCTCTCACCCAATTGATTGAGGTATAAACCTGACAGTAAATCAGAATAGCTGGGGCCCCCACTGCAACTGCTCTGACCTAACTACCAGTTTGCCTGATACAGAGGGAATGCAGGATATGGTTGTGTGATGACCACAGACTAAATCGTAACGTAGCACTCGGCACATGCCACATGAAGAGAACTTATTATCTAGCCAAAACAAGTCATTGTGAATTAAGAAGAGAAACAGACGATAGTTAGTAGTATTGAAGACGTTGTAAATACATCCAGAAGTATTTCGGTAGTTAAGTGATCGATGACTGGTGTCCTCGCATCCCCACTAGCCCAATCCACTACAACCTCAGTGATGCAACAAAGGCATCCCAGTGGTATTCCTACGAAGTGACAAACACACACACACACACACACCGTCATTTGACGGATACACAGGCAAAGGGTTTGTAAATACGGTAAGGTTCTTACACAGAAAGACACATAAACAAATTCTCCAGTAGAATAATTTTGTTAAAAAGTTATCCTTTTTGTAACATAGGGACATCTATATTATATACGGACCCTTTCATTATATATGGATAAGTACATTATATGCCTGGGAATGGGCAGTTGCTGAGACGGTCGATATTCGGGATGGTCTATGAATGGGTAGGTAGGGGTGTGTTTGTGTGGGAGAGATGGTCTATGGAAAGGTGTGTGTGTGGGGAATAGGTGTGTATGAGTGGATAGGAGTGTGGGATGGTATGTGTGAGGGGCAGATGTGAGTGTGTGTTTACAATGATGGAAGTTTAAATCCAGCAAGCACTGGTTAGATCACGTCATTGTGGATGCAACCTTGTTGGTGTGCATGTTTATGCATGTCTGTGTTTGTTAATATATGTGTGTGTGTGTGTATGTGTGTGTGTGTGTAAGAGAGAGAGAGAGAGAGAGAGAGAGAGAGAGAGAGAGAGAGAGAGAGAGAGAGAGAGAGAGAGAGAGAGAGAGAGAGAGCAAGAGAGAGAGAGAAAGAGAATAAGTGGAGAGAGACGAGGACTGGGGGGCAGGGATGGGTAAGGCAGGTGCATCCTCACCAGATGACCGGATGCTCTACCTGTCGGGAGAGTCCACCTGACACAACGCCCACTAAGATCACAACATTCCCACCCTGAGGCTCTTCCGTCGCGTCGTTTTCTACCCTCTTCAGGATGCGAGGACAAGTTTTTTTTCTGGAAGGGGGGGGGGGGAAGGGGACGTTCCGGTCGCATTTGTAATATATAAAAAAAATTTTCTGCTGTTGCCTTCAACTTGGCTATTACTATTCTTAAGTTTTTAGCCTTTTCACTCATGTATAAATTTCTCTGTACGATGGTTAGATTGGTCAATCCAAATGAGGCTAGAGAATCCTACGGATTTTTTCCTGGATGCTAAGACGTGTTGCCGACAGTAATGAAGAACAGAGACGGGTGTAAAGCAACGTTTTTGTGGTGACGAGGTTTCGCTCTGTGTAGAGCTTTATAAAGTTAATGATTCGAAACGTTATCATAACTATACATTATTTTGCAACCTATGTCTCTCCCTCAGGATTTTGTACCTACTGGGGAAAATTAGACCTAAGATGTTTTCCCCGTCTTGAGGATGCTGCTGATCTGTCAAGAGCAACCAGCTGGGTTACTAGCTTAACTCGACAGTCGCTACCAGCTGTTGTTTCCCGTCTCGGTATACCATAATGAGAATGAGAGAGCGGAAGTCTTTTCAGGATCGCTAGCACCTTCACCCGTCGCTTCAAGGAACCACTGGCATTCTACCGTCTCTCGACGACCTCCGGAGACATCTTACCGTCACTCTCTGCATACACTCATTCTTACCGTCTCAAAGAAATCTTCGCCTCTGTTATTAATCTCTGAGATTCAGAAATCCTGTGAAAATTGTGTCCTCCCCCCAAAAAATATATTTACGATTACTACAGTAATTTTTTTGATTTTTTTATGATTAATAATTACAAACGCTCGATTTTTTTACATTAATTTGTAAAGCACTGTATTTTTTCCAGTAAGTAGGGTATGGAGTAAGGAACAGAGGCACTTAGAAACAGCTTGTCTAAAGACTTGGTAGTGGTGGTAATAGTGGTAGTGGTGGTAATAGTGGTAGTGGTGGTAATAGTGATAGTGGGGTCTGCTGAAAGTGGTGGTGTTAGTGTTGGTGGTGATAGTGATGGAGTGAAGTAGGGATGGGGGTATTGGCGACCCTCCTCCCTGGACACAGGTGAAACACCAGTGTGTGAGGGAGTTCCCGGTGTTTGTGTTCCTGGAAGCCGGACACGGATGGGACAAGACCCGTCAGGGGGAGAGGAACTGACTACCTGATAACAGAATGTGGAAATACGAGTGTGTGTGTGTGTGTGTGTGTGTGTGTGTGTGTGTGTGTGTGTGTGTGTGTGTGTGTGTGTGTGTGTGTGTGTGTGTGTGTGTGTGTGTGTGTGTGTGCGTGTGTGTGTGTGCAGTGTAGCGAGGTGAGAAAGGGGACAAAGTGAGACTAAAGGAGTAACGATGATAATAAAGAACCAAGAATGGAATGGAAATAGAATAAGTAGGAGGGAAGAAGAGTAAATGTAAGAGTAGAAGTAAAAGAGGGAGGGTGAAAGAGTAGCAGAACTGGAATGGCTGGAAGGGGCACTAAAAAAACCTGGAACAGCTGAAGGAGAGGTTTAAGGACAATAGGCAATATTGGGAAACAAAAAGACCTCAGGAAGGAAAAATGGCAGGCGATGAGCAGGAGATAAGCGTTAAACGTAACAAGAATGCTAGATTACTTATGCCATTTTTCCCTCGCCGGAGACTGGTTCTCGGCCATTAATTAACGAGTTATTAAGCCAGTGCTGGGCCCTGAAGGCTGGAAGTACTGCTGTTGTTGTTGCTGTTGTTATTGCTGTTGCTTTTGTTGTTATTGTTGCTGCTGCTACTGTTGCTGCTGCTGCTGATGCTGCATCATCCTACCGTCAGTCACGAGTCGTAGGGCATCCTTTTGGCTAGTCATTTCCGCCACAGAAAGAGCCTGTAACTCAGATGCTGTTTCTGCAGGGAGAAACTTCAGTACTGCGAGGTTTCACCCCTAGTGGGGCTCAAGCACTTGATAAAGTTCTACTGTGGGCGAAATGTGATGAGAGAAAATTTCCTCTCCCTGGTTACAGCGTCACTGAGTAATCACTTTTTAGACACGCGAGTGTCTTGCTACAGAGAGACCTGTTGAGAGGATCTTACTTACATTCGGCAGTGCCCCATTATCAAAACTGTGGAAATTATCAAGTTTGCATACGCCAGTGTCTACCCCAGAGTCAATACTGTTGAGGTTATCTTGTTTACACACGCCAGTGTTTACTCCACAGTCAATACTGTTGATGTCATCCTGTTTACATACGCCATTGCCTTTCCCATAGACAAAACTGTTGAGATTATATCTGAAGTCTTATCCCAATGATTTACTGCTGACAGTAGTACAGAAAATAAACAGGTTGCAGCATAAGCTTCTACGAGGACAACCTCCCGAGTACCTCCACTTGGTAGAGGTACTCGAGAAAGAGTTTTTGCTTTTGTTTTGGTTTACAATCTTGCTTCCAGGGGAGAGTTTATCAAGCGTTGAAGACGCTGACGTAGAGGATGACTAGGTGTGATGAATGGTTTGAAAAACCGACAAGTTGAAGCCACTGTGTGGCGAAATGTTTCCTGAATAAAGATTCCCATATGTTGCATAAGTGTCTCAATCTTCAGGATGACTAGGTGTTCAGAAAAGTGCCATAATAAAATTAAGGAAACGGAGTATAACAAGGGTAACAGAAGAACCAGGCGTGTAAACACTATCTGTCGTAAACACTATCTGTCGTAAACACTATCTGTCGTAAATATTGCAGACTTTTAAGAATCTCTACGTGAGAGAATGAGGTAATTGACGCTTAAGTTATTCTAATACGTCAATTGTATGTAAATTTTTTATTATATAGGCTAACTACGTGTTTTCTTACATATTTACAAAAGGCATATGCAAATATGGGCGGTTCTTAAAACAGAATATTATGAATTGTGCTTTTAAGTTTCAGTGAGAGCTGTTAGGTTAGGTTTCTCAGGATGTGAATACAGTGTCACTCGTCTTCAATTGGAGGGAATCTAGAAAACCATTTCCCCTACCCGTAGTAGGGATAGGTGGTTTGATAGATGGTGGATGGCAGGTTAGGTGGTGGATGGTAGGTTAGGTGGTGGATGGTAAATTAGGTGGTGGATGGTAGGTGGGGTGGTGGATGGTAGGTTAGGTGGTGGATGGTAGGTTAGGTTGTGGATGGTAGGTGAGGTGGTGAATAAGAAAGGTGGTTTGGGTTTATTGTTGACGAGGATTTATGTTAGAAGTGGTTGGGAGTTCAATGGCTAGTGGTGGTTGGGTACTGGTAGATTGGTGGTGATGATTGAGTGGTGGATAGTGATTTGATAGACATTGTTGGGTAGGTCAATTTGTTTACACTTTAGTGGTGATGGTGATGCAGGTGGTACCTATGTCGATGGTGACAGCGCTGCTGATCGTGGTGGGGACGTAGGTGATGATTGTTGTAATGGTGGTTGCGGGTGTAAGAACATAAGGAGGAACACTGCAGCAGGCCCACTGGCCCACACTAGACAAGTCCTTCTCAAACCCAAACCGATTAGTAACAATATTAGTCCAACCCATTTTCAATGTTACCCAGTTAATAAGCTTCGATATCCCTATTTACTTATGCGCAAGTCCCACGAAATTCACATATGTGTGTGTGTGTGTGTACTCACCTAGTTGTACTCATCTAGTTGTGGTTGCAGGGGTCGAGTCACAGCTCCTGGCCCCGCCTCTTCACTGGTCGCTATTCGATGTGTGTGTGTGTGTGTGTGTGTGTGTGTGTGTACTCACCTAATTGTACTCACCTAATTGTGGTTGCAGGGGTCGATACTCAGCTCCTGGCCCCGCCTCTTCACTGATCGCTACTGGATCCTCTCTCTCTCTGCTTCCTGAGCTTTGTCATACCTCTTCTTAAAACTATGTATGGTTCCTGCCTCCACTACTTCACTTGCTAGGTATTCCACTTGCTGACAACTCTATGACTGAAGAAATACTTCCTAACGTCCCTGTGACTCGTCTGAGTCTTCAGCTTCCAGTTGTGACCCCTTGTCCCTGTGTCCCCTCTCTGGAACATCCTATCTCTGTCCACCTTGTCTATTCCCCGCAGTATCTTGTATGTCGTTATCATGTCTCCCCTGACCCTTCTGTCCTCCAGTGTCGTCAGTCCGATTTCCCTTAACCTTTCCTCGTACGACATTCCCTTGAGCTCTGGGACTAGCCTTGTTGCAAACCTTTGTACTTTCTCTAACTTCTTGACGTGCTTGACCAGGTGTGGGTTCCAGACTGGTGCTGCATACTCCAGTATGGGCCTAACATACACAGTGTACAGTGTCAGTGTGTGTGTGTGTGTGTGTGTGTGTGCGTGGGTTCTGCATTTATGCAAACCTATTAATGTGACCCTTGCAACCAGGAAATGAGTAACATCTATCCTTGTCATTGCGTACTTGTATCATGTGTTCCCAGGAAAGCAACAATAACACTGGTTCTCCCACCTGTTCCATTGTTCTCCCAGTCCTATACTAACTCCCCCTCCCCTCTCTCAGCCCCTTTTCCCCCTTCTACTATTACTCCCTTCCTCTCCCATCCCCCCATTACTCTCAGCCATGGAAGTAAATAGTATATAATACCGACACAATGGAAAAGTGAACACAGAAGCAGTATAACATGGTCCTTTATTGACAACGTTTCGCCCACACAGTGGACTTGATCAAGTCACAAACAGATCTCAATTATACTATTTATTTTTCCACTTTCAGCCATATACAAGTCCGTACAATCCTCATTTTTTTATACCCACAACACAGTTGCTGGAATAATTCACAACTCACAGTACCATGACTGGAACAATTCACAATTAAGAGGGGAAACGTCAAACGATGTTTGGGCCGGTCTTGGATACTTGATAGCGTTGATAAATTAGACACGAGTGCGATACATGGGTGTTTTTTGTCGAAGCTTTTCACCACACAGAGGCTTCATCAGTCTTATACGAAAATGGTGAAGAACAGGAGGAGTTAGAGGTAATCAGTCCCTCAACTTGGAGTCGATGTAATCAGTCCATCAATGTAATATACCAACTTGTCGGTTTACTGGCCCATTTATCTGCAGTTCATATTGTACCTTTCTCAGTTTCTCACTGACATCCATCTCTCTCTCTCTCTCTCTCTCTCTCTCTCTCCCATCACCTGCTCTTTATATCGTCCTCCCCTTCTCACAAACCCTTTTCCCTTTTGTTTCACCCTCTTCCCTCTTCCCTTTCTCGACCTTTTCCCTTGTCATCCCTTCCTATCATCCTCTCCCACCCACCAGTTACACCGTCACCCCCACCGGTAGTGTGAAGGCAGGTGTCAAGCAGGTGCCCCCAGACTTCCTCCCACGAAGCAGGTGCTGATCGCGGCTCCGCGAAGCTACGTAGCATCACCTCGTCCAAATCTGGTCCGCGAGGTGAAAAAAAAAATGGTTACTTGTTTGAGCACACTTACAACAGTACACAAATAACCCGTACGTAGGAGAGAGAAACTTAATGCGACGTTTTGATCCGATTTGGACCATTTACAAGTCTTAATGTGACTTGTAACTTGACCATTTACAAGGCCTATGTGCGGGTTATTTGTCTATTGTTCCAGTCACGGTACTATGCCTTTTTACTCTTTATACTTACAGCAGAAGAGGCCTTTATTTGGGTAAAGTTCTGCTGAAACACGAACTTTATTACACAACGTTTCCCCTCAAAAGTAAGCTTTATTTTTTTTATTTTAAGCTTTATACAATACATACAAAAATATGCCAGACATAATCAGCACTTGCAGTACATTAAACCATGTATAATATATACATAGATCATATCAGCATACAGTAGCTTGAGAACAAGATGGCTATTTATCAAAATTACATTTAATAAATATAGACGAACGTACGTGACTAGGTTTTCATTTTTTCTGGTTTGTGAAGGTTTGGTCGCTATCCTAGTGCTTACGCTCACTGTACATCGGAATCAGAAAGTTTTAGTCTCCATATGGAATTCTGCTTATGCTGGCCGTTAACTATAACCAAAACACAGAGCAAGATTTAATCATTGCCTTCTGGTAGCGTTATAGGTTCTCTTTGAATAGATGGGGCTCAGTTAATGGTGGGGAAATTGTTGTAGGTATACTTGAGCCTTCAACTTAGTTGGCCTGCAAATGTTCACTTAGCGACCAGGTCTTGTCTAGTATGTTCGCTTAGCGAGCAGGTCTTGTCTAGTATGTACGCTTAGCGAGCAGGTCTTGTCTAGTATGTTCGCTTAGCGAGCAGGTCTTGTCTAGTATGTTCGCTTAGCGACCAGGTCTTGTCTAGTATGTTCGCTTAGCGACCAGGTCTTGTCTAGTATGTTCACTTAGCGACCAGGTATCTTGAATATATGCCATTATACTGTTTTCGTATTTTACTTACATACCTATCATTGCATACAGAACAACCACCGTGGAAAAAAAATAGTGAAATTCCAAGCGATTTCGTGACTTCTCACATTATCAAGGAACTATAGTTCCTTGATGTGAGAAGTCACGAAAGCACTTGGTATTTCACTATTTTTTTCACAGTGGTTGTTCTGCATATTGTGATATCCGTTTACTATGATCTTATTGCATACTTATCACTATTTACAAGTCTTTCTCATATAGAGACCGATTTAAAAAGTCGGTGATTCTTGTCGGTGACAAAACTAGTAACGTAGCATATAATCCACGTTTTATTGGCAACGATATACCTAAAACGTGTAATATTTTGAGGGATTTACATTACTCACACCTGAATCATTTCACCAGAACTGAGAATTTTTCTGCGATAAGTTGCAGAATCTCATGTCTGAAGATTTCGTGAATGATTACCTGGAGTATACCTGGAGGGGATTTTGTAGGCCTTTACTCCCTCAGCCTGGTCCTTGACCAGGCTTGGTGTTACCTTACGTAGAAAAGCTGAAAGCAATCAATGGCTTGTGGTGTCAAGCATGCAACGATGTTGCATATACATATCTATCTATATATATATATATATATATATATATATATATATATATATATATATATATATATATATATATATATATATATATATATATATATTTATATATATATATATATATATATATATGTATATATACACACACACACAAAATATGTCTGGACGTGCAACACAAGCAGTGTTGTGTGCATCATTATGATTGCAACATAGATTTTGATAATTGCAAACTGATGTTCAAATCCGAGAACTATATAAAAAAGAGACATATTATTGAATCGAATCTTACTGCTTCAGTTCAGAACTTTAAATTGCTTGATGGATGATTTAATTTCAGCTGGATAATTCGTGCGTAAGGCAATAATAATCTTGTCGAAAGCCGAGAACAATATATCTCGAGCTCTCCTGGGGCAGGTCAACGGAGGTCAGGTGTTAGTAGCCCTTCGTGGCCAGGAAAACAGAGGTCAGATAATACCTTTTCGTGGTGACGTTTATCTCATGTCTTTTCTCATGTTAGATGAAGTGGCCGTGTCAGCTGACATGATGCAGGGTTCACGTCGTTGTTAATAGTTTTCTCTCGTTTATTTTGACGATATTCTGAAAATGTGCGTAAGAGTATCAGTGTGTGCGTATATATATACATATATATATATATATATATATATATATATATATATATATATATATATATATATATATATATATATATATATATAATGTGTGTGTATGTGTGTGTGTGTGTGTGTGCGTATGTGTGTGTGTGTGTGTGTGTGTGTGTGTGTGTGTGTGTGTTGTGTGTGTGTGTGTGTGCTTTTAAATCAGAAGAAGGAATGTCTGCAAGATTTTAAAGGCTGCCCAACGATCTGTAAATTAAACGTTCAAAAGCACTCGTGTCATCAGCCAAACTCTTCAGAAAGAACTTTTGAAGATGTGAGGTTGATCACACGAAATCATTCAAGCATTCAGTGTACAATCCACTGTGGTGATCCTTGCATACCTAACTATATCTTCTTATAATTTAACAAAATGTTTTTAATATTCTGTTAAATTATATATATATATATATATATATATATATATATATATATATATATATATATATATATATATATATATATATATATATATATATATATATTTATCGAGAGAGAGAGAGAGAGAGAGAGAGAGAGAGAGAGCAAGAAGTAAGGTCACACTTGTCACTCGATAATCGTTAAAATTTGTCACGTTCGTTGCTGATATGACCAAAAGAAGTGTATTTACGATCACCTTATAATTAAGCGTCTCTCACTTGAAGTGAAGAAATCACTTCAACGGGGAGCTACATCAACTTGTTTTAATTTGGATTATTGCACTGGTGGCCTGGTTTTGTTTTTTGTTTTGTGCTGGGATTCCTTCGTGATTGTTTCATTACTGTCTTCCTGCTTCTCTTTGTGCTTCTTCTTATTCTATTCCTCCGCTGTTCAATATCATATTCTGCTGCTCCACCTCTTCCTCCTGTTGCTCGTCTTCCTTCCTGTTATTCCTCTCCCCTGTGCTCATCGTCCTCCTGCTCCTGATATTCCTCCTGCGAGCCAAGTATGCGGCAAGCATTTCCCCTCTGGATGGCCACGCTGGGGCGCTAGAACATAAAAGTGGCAGCCCTCGGGTCCCTGGTGCTGTCGATGAGTCTGAAACCCAGTTACTATATATATATATATATATATATATATATATATATATATATATATATATATATATATATATATATATATATATATATATATATATATATATATATATATATATATATATATATATATATATATATATATATGCAATAAGATCACAGTAAACAGGTGATTTCAGAATATGCAAAACAACCACTGTGAAAGAATAGTGAAATTCCAAGCGCTTTCGTGACTACTCACATTATCAAGGAACAATAAAAGTAATGCATCAAAGGAAGGCATATAAAGGGTCTAGACCACACCTCACCATCACATCCCACAACAAAGCAACACCTGACGCGCGACGACACGCGACTCATAAGAAAGAGAACACTGCAGCAGGCCTGCTGGCCCAACTAGACAGGTCCTTCACGGCAACCCACAAACTATTCTATATATATATATATATATATATATATATATATATATATATATATATTATATATATTATATACACATATATAAATATATATACATTTATATTACATATATATAATATATATATATTATGTATATATATATGTATATATACATTATATATATATATATATATATATATATATATATATATATATATATATATATATATATATATATATATATATGTATATATATATATATATATATATATATATATATATATATATATATATATATATATATGTATGTATATGTATTTATATATATATAAGAGATTTGAAATGCATAACATTCGCAAACGGGGGAAATTATTTACAAACATTGTCTCTACGTCCACAGCAGGACTCGAACCTGCTAACTCTGTATCAGAGTCCACAGTAGTTTACCTCGGAGCTAATGCATCCAGGAAACAAGTGGTTTTAAAGGCATATAACAATACTGCGACAAGCAAACAGTTGAACAGTTGATATAATAACATGCAAAATAAATACTGTGGAAAAAATAGTGGAGTTCGAAGCTCTTTCAAAGCTGTACACAGAGCGAAACGTTGTCTCGGTAAAAACGTGTTCTGCACCGTGTGTTTTACCCCATCCTGACCGCATTTCACCCTAGTATGCAGAGGGAGTATAGTAACAACCTGGAAGTCATGTGTAATAAATGTTTCCCGTGCTCACCAAGTTTCTACGTACCTCAGTCTCCATTAAACATAATAACGTCTCTCTCCCTCGGGACTCTTGCGCGAATTAATATGGATTTCTATAAAAATTCTTGGCTTGAATTCCAGGTGGAGAGAAGAGCTACCAGATAACACTGATCTTCTCCTCTTCGCCTTACTCCTCCACCACCACTTCAACCTCTCTTCGGCCTTCTTTTCATCACCATTCTCTTATTGTCCTCCTTCACACTCTCTTCTTTTCCTCTTCTACGTTTCTCTTGACAGCCTCGCCGTCCAACACCAGATGACATCTCTCTTTGCTTATTGCTACCCAACGCTTCTCTTGACAGCCTCGGCGTCCAACACCAGATGACATCTCTCTTTGCTTATTGCTACCCAACGCTTCTCTTGACAGCCTCGGCGTCCAACACCAGATGACATCTCTCTTTGCTTACTGCTACCCAACGCTTCTCTTGACAGCCTCGGCGTCCAACACCAGATGACATCTCCCTTTGCTTACTGTTACCCAACGCTTCTCTTGACAGCCTCGGCGTTCAACACCAGATGACATCTCCCTTTGCTTACTGCTACCCAACAGACATCAACACTTTGGCTGAACTGCGACAGCAACAGGGGCCATTATAATACTGATTAATGTACAAGCAGAAAAAAGTATAAGATTCTCCACTTTTTTCGCTGAGTTGATTTATTAACGCAGTGATTAAACTGTGTAATGCAACTGTTGAGTGAATTTGTTATGTATGCTGTTAATACAATAATAATTATGTTAAAAAAATAATAAGAAGAAGAATAAGAAGAATAATAGCAATATTAATAATAATAATAATAATAATAATAATAATAATAATAATAATGATAATAATAATAATAATAATAATAATAATAGCAATGTTAATAATAATAATAATAATAATAATAGCAATGTTAATAATAATAATAATAATAATAATAATAATAATAATAATAATAATAATAATAATAATAATAATAATAATAATAATAATAATAATAATAACACAGGTTTAGGAACAATGTGTAAAGTGAAAAAATCTTATGTGACGGCTGGAAATATTTATTGAAATGGTTATAAATCAAACACAAATTATTATTGTTAGTGTTTAAGTCTCCTTGCACTTTCTTGAGTTTTTTTTATCAAGAGTGATATTAGAGAGAGAGAGAGAGAGTGAGAGAGAGAGAAGGGGAGGGAGAGAGAGAGGAGGAGAAATAAGAGAGGAAGAACAGACAAGAATATTCCCATTTCATCACGGAGTAAGATATTTTCGACCCCTGGTAAAATAGAGGAGGAATGGGGTGGTGGGGATGGAAATTTGGGGAAATAGGCAGGAAGGATAAGTATGGAGAGGGATGGGGGGGTGACGAGGAGAAGGGGAGCTGAGCAAGAAGTGAGAAATTCATTAAGGAGAGTGTTGACACCTTATAATCTTGTCCACAGACTCGGGCCAATTACCTAGACCAGTGTCGTTGCTCCCCTCAAGATAGTTCCACCTCGCTGCCCCTACCACACTTCCCTCTTATCAACAACACTGATTACCCGAAATAAAAACGATGTGGAATGTGTTCAAGACCGATTATTGTCCATACGTAAACACCAGCACATAGGTGTATCTCCCCTATATATATATATATATATATATATATATATATATATATATATATATATATATATATATATATATATATATATATATATATATATATATATATATATATATATATATATATATATATATATGTTTGTCCTTCAGAGCTTGCGCCGTGCTGACGTCCTTGGGAGCGATGGTATCCTCACTGGTTATAAGTCTCAAAGCTCCAATAGTCTATATATATATATATATATATATATATATATATATATATATATATATATATATATATATATATATATATATATATATATATATATATATATATATATATATATATATATATATATGTATGTAGTAGGTTGGTAGACAGCAACCACCCAGGGAAGTACTACCGTCCTGCCAGATGACTGTGAAACAGAAACCTGTAACTGTTTTACATGATGGTAGGATTGCTGGTTTTCTTTTTCTGTCTCATAAACACGCTAAGATAACAGGGATATCTTGCTACTCCTACTTACACTTTGGTCACACTTCACAGACACGCACATGCATATATATATATACATACATCTAGGTTTTTCTCCTTTTTCTAAATAGCTCTTGTTCTTTTTTAGTTCTTCTATTGTCCATGGGGAAGTGGAAAAGAATCTTTCCTCCGTAAGCCATGCGTGTCGTATGAGGCGACTAAAATGCCGGGAGCAATGGGCTAGTAACCCCTTCTCCTGTATACATTTACTAAAAAAGAGAAGAAGAAAAACTTTATAAAACTGGGTTGCTTAAATGTGCGTGGATGTAGTGCGGATGACAAGAAACAGATGATTGCTGATGTTATGAATGAAAAGAAGTTGGATGTCCTGGCCCTAAGCGAAACAAAGCTGAAGGGGGTAGGAGAGTTTCAGTGGGGGGAAATAAATGGGATTAAATCTGGAGTATCTGAGAGAGTTAGAGCAAAGGAAGGGGTAGCAGTAATGTTAAATGATCAGTTATGGAAGGAGAAAAGAGAATATGAATGTATAAATTCAAGAATTATGTGGATTAAAGTAAAGGTTGGATGCGAGAAGTGGGTCATAATAAGCGTGTATGCACCTGGAGAAGAGAGGAATGCAGAGGAGAGAGAGAGATTTTGGGAGATGTTAAGTGAATGTATAGGAGCCTTTGAACCAAATGAGAGAGTAATTGTGGTAGGGGACCTGAATGCTAAAGTAGGAGAAACTTTTAGAGAGGGTGTGGTAGGTAAGTTTGGGGTGCCAGGTGTAAATGATAATGGGAGCCCTTTGATTGAACTTTGTATAGAAAGGGGTTTAGTTATAGGTAATACATATTTTAAGAAAAAGAGGATAAATAAGTATACACGATATGATGTAGGGCGAAATGACAGTAGTTTGTTGGATTATGTATTGGTAGATAAAAGACTGTTGAGTAGACTTCAGGATGTACATGTTTATAGAGGGGCCACAGATATATCAGATCACTTTCTAGTTGTAGCTACACTGAGAGTAAAAGGTAGATGGGATACAAGGAGAATAGAAGCATCAGGGAAGAGAGAGGTGAAGGTTTATAAACTAAAAGAGGAGGCAGTTAGGGTAAGATATAAACAGCTATTGGAGGATAGATGGGCAAATGAGAGCATAGGCAATGGGGTCGAAGAGGTATGGGCTAGGTTTAAAAATGTAGTGTTAGAGTGTTCAGCAGAAGTTTGTGGTTACAGGAAAGTGGGTGCAGGAGGGAAGAGGAGCGATTGGTGGAATGATGATGTAAAGAGAGTAGTAAGGGAGAAAAAGTTAGCATATGAGAAGTTTTTACAAAGTAGAAGTGATGCAAGGAGGGAAGAGTATATGGAGAAAAAGAGAGAAGTTAAGAGAGTGGTGAAGCAATGTAAAAAGAGAGCAAATGAGAGAGTGGGTGAGATGTTATCAACAAATTTTGTTGAAAATAAGAAAAAGTTTTGGAGTGAGATTAACAAGTTAAGAAAGCCTAGAGAACAAATGGATTTGTCAGTTAAAAATAGGAGAGGAGAGTTATTAAATGGAGAGTTAGAGGTATTGGGAAGATGGAGGGAATATTTTGAGGAATTGTTAAATGTTGATGAAGATAGGGAAGCTGTGATTTCGTGTATAGGGCAAGGAGGAATAACATCTTGTAGGAGTGAGGAAGAGCCAGTTGTGAGTGTGAGGGAAGTTCGTGAGGCAGTATGTAAAATGAAAGGGGGTAAGGCAGCCGGGATTGATGGGATAAAGATAGAAATGTTAAAAGCAGGTGGGGATATAGTTTTGGAGTGGTTGGTGCAATTATTTAATAAATGTATGGAAGAGGGTAAGGTACCTAGGGATTGGCAGAGAGCATGCATAGTTCCTTTGTATAAAGGCAAAGGGGATAAAAGAGAGTGCAAAAATTATAGGGGGATAAGTCTGTTGAGTGTACCTGGTAAGGTGTATGGTAGAGTTATAATTGAAAGAATTAAGAGTAAGACGGAGAATAGGATAGCAGATGAACAAGGAGGCTTTAGGAAAGGTAGGGGGTGTGTGGACCAGGTGTTTACAGTGAAACATATAAGTGAACAGTATTTAGATAAGGCTAAAGAGGTCTTTGTGGCATTTATGGATTTGGAAAAGGCGTATGACAGGGTGGATAGGGGGGCAATGTGGCAGATGTTGCAAGTGTATGGTGTAGGAGGTAGGTTACTGAAAGCAGTGAAGAGTTTTTACGAGGATAGTGAGGCTCAAGTTAGAGTATGTAGGAAAGAGGGAAATTTTTTCCCAGTAAAAGTAGGCCTTAGACAAGGATGTGTGATGTCACCGTGGTTGTTTAATATATTTATAGATGGGGTTGTAAGAGAAGTAAATGCGAGGGTCTTGGCAAGAGGCGTGGAGTTAAAAGATAAAGAATCACACACAAAGTGGGAGTTGTCACAGCTGCTCTTTGCTGATGACACTGTGCTCTTGGGAGATTCTGAAGAGAAGTTGCAGAGATTGGTGGATGAATTTGGTAGGGTGTGCAAAAGAAGAAAATTAAAGGTGAATACAGGAAAGAGTAAGGTTATGAGGATAACAAAAAGATTAGGTGATGAAAGATTGAATATCAGATTGGAGGGAGAGAGTATGGAGGAGGTGAACGTATTCAGATATTTGGGAGTGGACGTGTCAGCGGATGGGTCTATGAAAGATGAGGTGAATCATAGAATTGATGAGGGAAAAAGAGTGAGTGGTGCACTTAGGAGTCTGTGGAGACAAAGAACTTTGTCCTTGGAGGCAAAGAGGGGAATGTATGAGAGTATAGTTTTACCAACGCTCTTATATGGGTGTGAAGCATGGGTGATGAATGTTGCAGCGAGGAGAAGGCTGGAGGCAGTGGAGATGTCATGTCTGAGGGCAATGTGTGGTGTGAATATAATGCAGAGAATTCGTAGTTTGGAAGTTAGGAGGAGGTGCGGGATTACCAAAACTGTTGTCCAGAGGGCTGAGGAAGGGTTGTTGAGGTGGTTCGGACATGTAGAGAGAATGGAGCGAAACAGAATGACTTCAAGAGTGTATCAGTCTGTAGTGGAAGGAAGGCGGGGTAGGGGTCGGCCTAGGAAGGGTTGGAGGGAGGGGGTAAAGGAGGTTTTGTGTGCGAGGGGCTTGGACTTCCAGCAGGCATGCGTGAGCGTGTTTGATAGGAGTGAATGGAGACAAATGGTTTTTAATACTTGACGTGCTGTTGGAGTGTGAGCAAAGTAACATTTATGAAGGGATTCAGGGAAACCGGCAGGCCGGACTTGAGTCCTGGAGATGGGAAGTACAGTGCCTGCACTCTGAAGGAGGGGTGTTAATGTTGCAGTTTAAAAACTGTAGTGTAAAGCACCCTTCTGGCAAGACAGTGATGGAGTGAATGATGGTGAAAGTTTTTCTTTTTCGGGCCACCCTGCCTTGGTGGGAATCGGCCAGTGTGATAATAAAAATAATATATATATATATGTGTATATATATATATATATATATATATATATATATATATATATATATATATATATATATATATATATATATATATATATATATATATATATATATATATATATTAATCTTTATTTTTCCCATATATCTTAGATTATCCTTACACCTTTCAACACAGGACAGTCAATTCACTCCCTGGAAAAAATCAGCACAATTATGCACTCGTGAAGGGAAGCCTTTCCCGGGAAAGCGAATTGTCGTTGATGCGAAGGACAGAAAAGCGTTTAGCGTGCCTTGCAAGATGAGTTAAGGGTGATGCATAGATTGTGTTCGTCATGACGATGTGGCTGTCACAGCAGCTGGAGATGTGGTGGTGGAGCAGGAGGTAGAGATGGAGAAGGAGGCTGAGGAGGTCGACCATCATCAGAGGTAATGAGTGTGTGGTAACTGCACACTGCGAATCAACTAGTCCGTCTCTTGCTGGACTACATTTACAGGGGATCCGAACATTGGTTAGGCCCACCCACTGCAATTACCACAATAACCACCCACCTCTAAGACCCACCCACTGCAATTATCACAACAACCACCCACCTCTAAGACCCACCCACTGCAATTATCACAACAACCGCCCACCTCCAACACCCACCCACTGCAATTACCACAACAACCACCCACCTCCAACACCCACCCACTGCAATTACCACAATAACCACCCACCTCTAAGACCCACCCACTGCAATTATCACAACAACCGCCCACCTCCAACACCCACCCACTGCAATTACCACAACAACCACCCACCTCCAACACCCACCCACTGCAATTACCACAACAACCACCCACCTCTAAGACCCACCCACTGCAATTACCACAATAACCGCCCACCTCCAAGACCCACCCACTGCAATTACCACAATAACCGCCCACCTCTAAGACCCACCCACTGCAATTACCACAATAACCACCCACCTCCAAGACCCACCCACTGCAATTACCACAATAACCACCCACCTCCAAGACCCACCCACTGCAATTACCACAGCTACCACCCAAATCCAAGACCCACCACTGCAATTACCACAACAACCACCCACCTTCAAAACCCACCCACTGCAATTACCACAACAACCACCCACCTCCAAGTCCCACCGACTGCAATTACCACAACTACCCCTCACCTCCACTGTTGCAGGTGCCACCTGCAGTGGCAATAAGAGGCCAGAGAGGCAACAGAGGTGTTGAACAGCAAAGGCACCGCGAACTCAGTCAAGCGGGGTAATCTGTGTATTATTTGCGCTGCGTAATCAGTCCGCTACACAGGTACGTGCACCGTAATCAGTCCGCATCCACAGGTACACTCCCGTTAAATCGCTCCGAACGTTCGTAATCAGTTCGATACGCGGGTACTCGCTCGTTAATTATTCCACTGCAGAGGTGTGCCTTCGGTCGTTCGCTACAAAGGTACACACTCTATTATTTGTTTATAATTGTTCCGATTCCACAGGTACGTGCTTTGCAGTCAATCCGCTTCCACAGGTGCGTCCACTGTAATCAGCCCCTTTCTTAGGCAGGTGCTCCACAAGAAATGCACCACACAGGCACACGCTTCATAATCAGTAGACTTCCACAGGTAACCATTCCAAAACCACTGACTTCCAGAGGTAACCATTCCAAAATTAGTGACTTCCACAGGTAACCATTCCACAATTAGTCCGCTTCCACAGGTACGCGCACCGCAATCAGTCCGCTTCCACAGGTACGCGCACCGTAATCAGTCCGCGTCCACAGGTACGTGCACCGTAATCAGTCCGCTTTCACAGGTACGTGCACCGTAATCAGTCCGCGTCCACAGGTACGCGCACCGTAATCAGTCCGCGTCCACAGGTACGCGCACCGTAATCAGTCCGCATCCACAGGTACGTGCACCGTAATCAGTCCTCTTTCACAGGTACGTGCACCGTAATCAGTCCGCATCCACAGGTACGTGCACCGTAATCAGTCCGCTTTCACAGGTACGTGCACCGTAATCAGTCCGCATCCACAGGTACGTGCACCGTAATCAGTCCGCTTTCACAGGTACGTGCACCGTAATCAGTCCGCATCCACAGGTACGTGCACCGTAATCAGTCCGCGTCCACAGGTACGTGCACCGTAATCAGTCCGCGTCCACAGGTACGCATTCATCAAACACAATGGGTCAGAAGTAATAACAATGAACATCGCCGTACATTAACAAAGTTTCTCGTTTAATTCCGCCGGACGTATGATGAAAAGCCGTCGAAATAAGCATGAAATTCGCACTTAATTGCAAACAGTGATCCCTAATTGCGTAGTTACGTGCTAAGATGCCCTCTGGTGAGTGTACCTGTGCCTTCGCCACACCTGCAGGGAGGCAACACCTGCAATTATGCACCTGCTTCCCCTCTATAATCAGCAGAAAGCTTTAGAAAGCTTTCTCAAGCTTGTTAATCATATGTACCCAGACTACATTTTGTTTCTATTAAGTATTTTTGATACGCGTAACTATTGGTATAATGGAAAAGAGAGCAGTAAAATGGTATCAAGCAAGTGTTTGAAGAGCTGAGAATCCCCGACAGGAGCGTTCTGTTCGCAGCCATGTTGCCTAGATATTGCATCCCCGTATGACTCGGTTGGAAAACCTTCAATTTGCTGGCGATAAATGAAGACGGGCAGCACTCTAGAGGAAACTCAAAGGTTAAATATGAGCCTCGTCTTGCCAAGACTTCCAGCCTTAGAGGCACTCAGCCGAAGGCACTGTGTTCCCTCTCAGGAGTTACTCGTCTCACTGAGATCGGAAACTTATTAAATGAGATTAGTCTGAGCCTGGCGAGTGAAAGAAGGAAGGCAAAAATAAAAGGTGATGGGGTGTTGTGGCTGTTGTTGCTGCCAAGTTTTATGATGATCGGGAAAGACAGAAGGAAAGTAAGCTTCGTCTGGCAATTATTAGACTGAGGATCGAGCCTCCAACACGTCCTCCGCTGAATGACCTATATGGGTTTAACGCTTTATGTAAATATAATAATAATAATAATAATAATAATAATAATAATAATAATAATAATAATAATAATGATAATAATAATAATAATAATAATAATAATAATAATAATAATAATAATAATAATAATAATAATAATAATTTCACACGAATGACACGAATGACCTCTAAAACCATGTGCACTGTCTATAGTGACCAATAGTATAGACTCCAAGGATGTAAATAAAGATAGGAGGTTCCTGTAGAAGAACCATCATCATGTCCGGAGCTGATATAGACGTCTTGTCTAGCCTTATAAAGTGTGGGTTATTGGTGAAATATTTGCGTGATCTTACTTATGTAGAGAAGTGACAAAGCGGAAACTATACGTTTTTTTACCCAGGGAAAATGACCGGTCATAAAAACTTAAGTCTGACCACATAAATCACTGGAAGCAATGACGAGAGGAGTGAAACACTGTAAACACCGTCTTAACACCTGTAAACGATGAGGAGGAAATATAAACAAACGCCAATCTCAACACCTGAAAACGAAGAATGAGTCACTCCTCCACACGAACAACATAAATCATCATAAACCAGCTTACCAGCGGCAGTGAGAACGGTCCAGGAGGAAGGAGGTGAGGGTGTTACACTCAGATAAAAAAAAAGGCAGCGTGGAGCAATAGAAGCCTTTCATGCATGACCTGCTGAACCTGTAGACTGCATGTGCAGAAAAGCCCGGCCAATGGTGCCCACCTCACCGGACGTTGGAGAAAGGGGGGGCTAGAGGGGGAAAGGAATAAAAAAAAGGCCGCAGGTGGTGATTAGGGGTAATCTTGAGCACAGGTGGCTGGGTCACTCTCCAGCTGACTGCTGCGTTCAAGGCCCTCAGGCCAGACCCTGGGCTACCCAGTGCATGACAGCAGCTGCTACCCCCCAGACGCAACCCCTCGGGGCTTGGAGTGGGAGTGAGGTGGAGTAACAGAAGTGGAGGAGAAGAGAGAGATGCGAATGAGAGAAGTGTGGGGGTGGGGGGAGCGGAGGGGCGTGAAGTAGGAGGTTAAAGGAGGGAAGGACGTGAGTAGAAGGGGATAAGAAGTGGAAGAGGGAGATGAGTTGGAGAAGAGAGGAAGAGTGGAAAAAGGAAACGAGCAAAGGTGAGTAAGAAGAGAGAAGCAGTATCAAGGGATAGTCGATGGGACATGAAAGGAAATATCCTAAGAAAGTGTGACGATCTTAGTCACGATTCAGAAGTTAGACAAAGATCTCCACAATTTTTCAAATGATGGGATGCGGGAGGAGAGGTTGAGTAAGTCGAGCACGAAGGAGGCAAGAATGGAAGACATGAGAGCAAAAGAGAAGGGAATGGAGGAGAAATAAAGCAAGAGAGTGCATACAAACCTAGGTGAAACATTAATTCGATATATGGTGGTAGAAGAAAATATTCAAACAGCTCCGAGGAGAACTTTGAGTTTTCCCGAGGTACGTTTATTGTCTTCTCTGAGGATGAGGGTCCCCAGTCCAGTTATGTATATATATATATATATGTATATATATATATATATATATATATATATATATATATATATATATATATATATATATATATATATATATATATATATGTATATATATAAATCATGAACTATAATTTATGGCGTGTACTATGGTACTGTGACATTACGTAAATTTCCTTAGAGGTCTGGATTACGAAAACATTGATTTTCAAGAAATTCCCTCCGTTGACTTCTTTTAGCTACCGAAAACTCTGGAGTTAATTAAAGAGCAAAAATGTGAACGAAAGCTCAGTGGTCCGCGACGGTATGATAACCAGCGAGAGTGTTTCTTATGGCTCAAGACGCTTCCTGAAGGTTATATCTTCTTTCTTATGCCTCGAAATGCTGGATGAAGTAGCTGGAGATGCTAGTTGATCATTTCTTAAGATGTGAAGTTGCTTGGTGAAGTGCCTGAAGACACCGATTGAGAGTCTTCTTTCCGTTCATATGTCTTAAGATGCTGGATGAAGCCTCTCTCAGATGACTTAAGAAATCGTAATGACACGATTGCAAATAAACCATACCCCCGGCCGGGATTGAACCCGCGGTCATAGAGTCTCAAAACTCCAGCCCGTCTAGCGCGACGGGCTGGAGTTTTGAGACTCTATGACCGCGGGTTCAATCCCGGCCGGGGGTATGGTTTCTCTCTCAGATGCTCTCTAGGGAAGTCCCAGTGAGACACTCCGGGAACTATTTCCGAGACATCTGAGAATAATTCACGACATCAGCTAGAAGAAAATTAAGATACTCATTGACAGGTACTCTCAGACAAATCCTAAGTTGTTAAGTAAAGGAACACAAGTACAACTAATGTGACGATTTATTGTGGCAACGTTTCGCTCTTCAGAAGCTTTGTCGACGGCTTGACAAAGCTCCTGGAGAGGTTTGTCAAGCCGGTAATTCTGCCAACGTCAATACAAAGGGAGAATTACTCTGTGAGAGTAATTTGTGTAGTCTCTGGCGTATTTTATAACTTTGTGCCCTAGACTATCAAAAGAAAGACTATCATATATACTCGTTCCTCTAACGGGCACCAATAGTCTGATGAGACGTCGAAACGAGGTTTCCATGAGGGTGAAACCTCATAAAATGTCTTGAAGTATAAGCCTACATTATATATATATATATATATATATATATATATATATATATATATATATATATATATATATATATATATATATATATATATATCAATAACAACACTGCGCTAGCCAAGGATTCGAACCCATTTTGGACTGGCCTGCCTCATGACGCTTTAAACCACAGAACCACCCAACCTGTGGTCCTGTGGTTTAAAGCGTCATGTAGCTCTCGCTTACCATGAGGCAGGCCAGTACAACATGGGTTCGAATCCTTGGCTAGTGTTATTATTGATATATATATATATATATATATATATATATATATATATATATATATATATATTTTTTTTTTTTATTTTATTATTATCACACTGGCCGATTCCCACCAAGGCAGGGTGGCCCGAAAAAGAAAAACTTTCACCATCATTCACTCCATCACTGTCTTGCCAGAAGGGTGCTTTACACTACAGTTTTTAAACTGCAACATTAACACCCCTCAGCGGCTCAGTGCGGCTGTTCAAAGGGGTAATGCCTGCTGCATTTTGGGCACACGCCCCAGCTCTGAGGAGCTGGATGAGATTTTCGCCTTATAATCGGTGATACACACGTAACAACATGTACCGTATATGTCACCTTTATATTAACAATGTATCTCTTAAATCTTCTGTGCCATATTATGTAATAAAATATTCCTATTGGTAAAAAAAAAAAATGGTTTAAAAGATGGGGTGGTAGGGGAAGTGGAATATTCAAACGGCTTCAGGAAGAAATCCAAATATTCTTCCTTGAAGCCTTTTTATCCACTTCTCCGAGGCTATGGGTCCCACAATTTACACCAGAGGTGGACCCCATTATATATATATATATATATATATATATATATATATATATATATATATATATATATATATATATATTATTGTGTGTGGCTGAATACACGACCTCAAATCCATGAGTAATACAACCTAAGAGTGCAGGCAGCTCTGTCCCACACCACCACCACCACCACCACAATCACCACCACCACCACCACAATCACCACCACCACCACCACCTTATCCAAACCCCGCTAACTCTAGTTTTTCCTCCCCTCCCCCCACCTTGTCTACAGTACCTGTTTTTAATTAGCCGCCTTCATGTAACTCCCAGGTAGGCATCAACAGGTTACCTTGCTGACCACTCTTCTTCATGAACCAAAATTACATTAGCCAAAAATCTGATTCTCTTAAAGCATGTAAACCACTAAAATGTGACATTTACTCTCCTGCTCCCCCCCCCCTTTTCTAAAAAAAATACGTAACTCTTGGTTATATCTAAGTTTGTGTTTATCTTATTCCGCGATTATTTTGGGGAGTCAGTCATATATTATGATTATAAATACGTAAATAACTCGTCATGAGGCAAGATGGGGGTGAGTTACAGCATGCCAGGAGCACACAGCATACTCTCACGCTTCTCTGAAATACCAAGACGTGAGAACATCTCCTCGGAGAGCAACACGGTAGCAATATTACGTAGGTGAGTGAGGATGAGCAAAGGTGTACCGCTGAAACTCCTAATACACACACGCTTTGCAGAACACGCTTTTATTTGGGGACGACGATTCGCCCCTGTTCAGAGTTATTTCAACTCACATCATCAATTTGGGTTATTTCTGTGCATATTTTAACTACAATTTCGAATATTCCAGGAACATAAAAGCCTCGAAACGTCGAAATATGCGACAATAACTAACTTGTTTCAACAAAAGCACATTCAGGAAAGTAAGTCTTTTGTTGGACGGGTTAGAGAGGTTACGATCAGCGACCCAAGCGATTAGCGGACGGAGGGTCGACCCCTCACGGGTTTAACGCTACTTAAAGATGCAATACTATCTACCTTTGACGTATCGATGTTTCTCTTCTACTTAGATATGGCTGTTATGCGCCTATTTAGACACAGGTGTTTAGTGTGTATGTTTAAATACACACACACATATCTATATACATGTATATATATATATATATATATATATATATATATATATATATATATATATATATATATATATGTATATGTATATATACACGTATGTGTGTGTGTGTGTACGTGCTCAGAGAAGGCGTGTACGTGTACAGCTGGGCGTGTCCGTGTGTGTGTGTACGTACACAGCGGGATGTGTACATTCAGAACAGCGGAAGTGCCCGGGGTGTACATGACTGGGGAGCCTGGCTGTCCTTGACTGGTGGGGTGTAATTCACCCCTCTCACCCACCCCTCTCTCTTCCTCAAACACCCCACTCATCCCCCTCTCTCTTCCTCAACCACCTACTCATCCTCCTCTCTTTTCCTCAAGCACCCCACTCATCATCCTCTCTCTTCCTCAAACGCCCCACTCATCCCTCTCTCTCTTCCTCAAACACCCCATTCATCCCCCTCTATCTTCCTCAAACACCCCACTCATCCCCCTCTCTCTTCCTCAAACATCCCATTCATCCCCCTCTCTCTTCCTCAAACGCCCCACTCATCCCCCTCTCTCTTCCTCCAACGCCCCACTCACCCCCTCTCTCTTCCTCAAACGCCCCACTCATCCCCCTCTCTCTTCCTCAAACACCCCACTCATCCCCCTCTCTCTTCCTCAAACACCCCATTCATCCCCCTCTCTCTTCCTCAAACACCCCACTCATCCCCCTCTCTCTTCCTCAAACACCTTACTCATTCCCCTCTCTCTTCCTCAAACACCCCACTCATCCCCCTCTCTCTTCCTCAAACACCCTACTCATTCCCCTCTCTCTTCCTCAAACACCCCACTCATTCCCCTCTCTCTTCCTCAAACACCCCACTCATCCCCCTCTCTCTTCCTCAAACACCCCACTCATCCCCCTATCTCTTCATCAAACACCCCACTCACCCCCCTCTCTCCTCCTCAAACACCCCACTCACCCCCTCTCTCCTCCTCAAGCACCCCACTCATCCCCCTCTCTCTTCCTCAAATGCCCCACTCACCCACCTCTCTCTCTTCCTAAAAAAAAAACTCACCCACCCCTCACTCAACCTCTCACCCCACACCTTTCCCCCTCCTTTCCCCTTCTCTCCCCCAAACCCCCCCCCCTCCTCATTTCCCATCTCATTCCAGTCTGTTTAAACCTTCGTTTTAACAAACAAATCGTGTAATATTAAACTAATCTGATTTAATATTAGACGATTTTAAACTTTATTATGAAAATTTTGGGAAGTTTTTCACCAACCAAAAGACCCGGGTTCAATCCTGGGCTGGTGGAAACAATTTTCCTTGCTCCTGTTATCCCTTGTTCACCTACTAGTAAATAGGTACCCGGGAGTTAGCCAGCAGTTGTGGGTGGCATCCTGGAGGATGGCAGTTTACCTGAGATTTGGCTCTTAAATTGAGATTAGGATAACAGCTCTTAGCTCGTAAATGAGCTGTGGATAACAGCTCTCGGTCGTAAAACTCCTGGCCAGTGCGTAAACCACTGGGCCAGCTGCTTACAATAAGATTTATCTAACTAGGTATATTTATACACCATAGGGAAGTTAGCATGGGCCACCACTGTGACCACAAATGCAAGTTTTTACAGATGATTCTCCCGCCAGTTTGTCCGTGACGAACTCTAGCTCATATCCCCTCAAAGTCGTCCATGATGACAGCTCTAAGTCTCTAAATGAGTTGAGGCAGGTCAATATCTTTTAGCCCTTTAAATAAACCTTGTAAATGAGTTAAGGTACATTAGCTTTAGCCTATCAGTGAGCTGAGTGAGTTTCTATCCTGTAAATAAGCTAAGGTAGGACAGTAGTTCTTAACCTGTATGTGCACGCGCACTCAGCGTGTATGTGTGCACGTATACGCACCCTACGTGCACATATGCTATCTTACACGGAGCAGTAACTGAAAGCCGAGGGGGGAAATACAACGAACAAAAAGCCCCACGAAATTACAAATTATTTTGTGAATGAACGAGGAAAAATAACAAATCACTTAAAATAAGAACCACAAAACGACTTTGAACAGCGACGAAGTTATATTTATGTCTGATTTAAGAAACTTTGAATACAAGGACAGAAAACGAGAAACGGCATTCCTAAGTAAGATATTACTAGGATAGCGTTTAATTCACTGTAGAGCTTCGCTGAGTAGTTAATGAGGACTACACAGTAGGTTTCTTCAGTCAATATGTTAGGTAAAAGGACATAAGATGTAATCAGTCCATCAACCTTGGAGAACAAGTATTTGAGATGGTCAGTCCCTCAGCCTGGAGAAGAGTTCAGCTCCTTGATGTGTATAGGGCAAACAGGGACTCGAACTGCAGACCTCGCAGGCGCGGGGCTGAGTCGCTACCTCTGGGCCACCAGTGGACAAAAGTCTACCCAACGAGAAACCTTACAAGTCATATTAAACTCATATAAAAATTATATTATTTGATTAGCCCTAATCTCGTTCGGGTCATAAACACCTATGAACTGATTGGAGATTAGGATTTATCCATGGAGAGGGAGATTAACACCATTCGCATTATCAAGACAGCAACATGAAGGGAGAAATGAGGTGAGCTCGGAGTTGATTGTAAGTTAGCCTTGCCTCTTCCGTTTGCCGTTGACATTGAGGAGGGGCCGGGATTGACTGTCAACATTGATGCCACGGAATACGGAATAATTCATAATGCAAATAACGTAAAATATTAACCTACAGTAGCGTTTAAACCAATTAACCAACGTCCTCACGCTACTGCAGAAGTTGGGAGGATTGGGTAAGATGGGAGAAACACAGAAAGAGGTATAAAAGAAGAAAAACAGAGGGAGAGAAGCTCGACAGATGATGTGGAATTCACCATTACAAAAACTTGATTACATTCAGCGGTAATGTATTCCTAGATGCTTGCTGACCTTCGCTACAAAGACATGAACACACAGCATCAATACCTCCACGACTGCAGTTCACTCATTGATGCTGCTGACGAAATCTGCTAGAAACTGCAGCTATATTTGCCCCTTCTCGGATCAGATTTAATTACCTTCTATTGCCCATTAGCTGTATAGCCCATAAAGGTTTACCACACCCCAAGAACGTGGATAATAATAGCAGCCTCGCATATCCACCTGCTACAGCAACAACAGTGTTTTCAATGGAATCATTAAACCAAGAGGAAAAACTGATTCTGTCGTTAAGTTTCTCGGATACTACTGAGAAGAGATTTAAATCATCTGAAAGACAGACATTTAAATCCTCTAGAAGACAGAGAAGAGATTTAAATCCTCTGAAAGACAGAGATTTAAATCCTCTGGAAGACAGAGAAGAGATTTAAATCCTCTGAAAGACAGAGATTTAAATCCTCTGGAAGACAGAGAAGAGATTTAAATCCTCTGAAAGACAGAGATTTAAATCCTCTGAAAGACAGAGATTTAAATCCTCTGAAAGACAGAGTGTTAAATCCTCTGGAAGACAGAGAAGAAATTTAAATCCTCTGAAAGAAAGATTTAAATCTTCTGGAAGAGAGAGAAAATATTTAAATCCTCTGGAAGACAGAGAAGAGACTTAAATCCTCTAAAAGATAGAGATTTAAATCCTCTGAAAGACAGAAAAAAAAAATTTAAATCCTCTGGAAGACAGAGAAGAGATTTTAATCCTTTGGAAGACATAAAAGAGATTTAAATCCTCTCAAAGATAGAGATTTAAATCCTCTGGAAGTCAGAGAAGACTTAAATCCTCTGGAAGAATGAAAAGATATTTAAATCCTTTAGAAGACAGATAAGAGATTTAAATCCTCTGGAAGGCAAATAAGAGATTTAAATACTTTGGAAAAAAGAGAAGAGATTGCTTTTTGAAATTTCTAAATAATTGCATTGATCTCTCTCTCTCTCTCTCTCTCTCTCTCTCTCTCTCTCTCTCTCTCTCTCTCTCTCTCTCTCTCTCTCTCTCTCTCTCTCTCTCTCTCTCTCTCTCTCTCTCTCTCTCTCTCTCTCTCTCTCTCTCACGCTTCTTTTACCTTATCTCCCACGATCCTCCTTCTCTCCCACGATCCCATTAGATTCATCATCACATTCTTTGCAGATGCAGACTCCGGCTAACATCCAGTTTTCCTGTGGACGGTAATTACCCCTAAGATAAGACTCGTCAGTGGGCGGAGGTCCCGTCCGGACTGTTGTACACTTCCGGCCACCCACCTGTCCCACCCACCTGTACAGAATAAATGCCCCGTCCACCTGTGCTGTCTATTTGTGTCTCCCACCTGTGCTGTCTACCTGTGTCATCCACCTGTGCTGTCTACCTGTGTCGTCCACCTGTGCTGTCTACCTGTGTCTCCCACCTGTGCTGTCTACTTGTGTCACCCACCTATGCTGTCTACCTGTGTCACCCACCCGTGCTGTCTACCTGTGTCTTCCACCTGTGTTCTCTGCCTGTGTCGTCCACCTGTGCTGTCTACCTGTGTCACCCATCGTGATGTCTACCTGTGTCGTCCACCTGTTCTGTCTACCTTTGTCGCCCACCTGTGCTGTGCTTCTACCCCCTTTTGCCTGCCAGCCGAGTGAAAAGAGAAAGAGAGAGAGAGAGAGAGAGAGAGAGAGAGAGAGAGAGAGAGAGAGAGAGAGAGAGAGACAGAGACAGAGAAACAGAGACAGACAGAGACAGACAAACAGACAGACAGATAGACAGACAGACAGACAGACAGACAGACAGACAGACAGACAGACAGACATAGACAGAGGCACAAGTATGCTCACACCTTGAGTATGCTCCACTTTCTTGGTTTGCCTGCCCCCCTTCCTCTCATCTGCGACTGCTTGACCGAGTAGAGAACATCTCTCGCCTGGACCCATCCTGGATAGATCTGTCATTTCAGCAGAGCCTTCAGCACAGGAGGAATGTGGGTGGCCTTACTGTTATGTACAAGGCCAACATTGTCAAAGTACCACATTTGGATCCACTTCGAGGACAGCGTGAAGCAAGCTTCTATGCTACAAGACGGGCAGAAAGCAGCAACTTCAATCTGGCTGTACCCTTCTCCAGACCATCACTCCATCTGAGATCATTTATTCCCAGGATGACTCGAGTATGGAACACATTCGTACAGCATAATGATGTCAACGAGATAGTTGATCAAATGAAAATGCTGGTCCACAGATGGCTCCAACTTCATCCTGTTCCCTACTTGTATGTCTCATAACAATAAAAATGCTTTCAAATGAGCTGATGTAGGTAACAGCTCTTAGCTTGCCAATAAAGCTAGGGATCCTTAACCTGTAAATAGCTTGTCAATTAAGCTAGGGATCCTTAACCTGTAAATAGCTTGTCAATAAAGCTAGGGATCCTTAACCTTGTCAAACCCTGTGTAAAAAAAAGAAGAGAGAAAAACTGAGAGACAGAAAAAAATATTATATAAATAATATTACTATTATTATCGAGGTACAAACCCTGGAGGATAAGAACGCTACTCATTATTACGGCCTCAAAAAAAAAAAGAGCAAGAAAAACGAATAGTGGCAAGACAGACAAGAAGGAAACGTGAAACTGATTTAAGATCAACTCGTTTGGAAAGCACAAACTCAGAGAAAAATCACAATCAAATGTATAATACGTGTGAGTGCAAAAAAAAAAAAACACAAGGGGAGTTGAATGATAGCTCTAGGCCTTTCGTGTTGCAATCACTACATCATCAGGAGCTTGCACTGTGGCAGAAATATATATATATATATATAGCCAACTTGGACAGGTATATATATATATATATATATATATATATATATATATATATATATATATGAAACAAGATAATATATATATATAGTTTATATAAATTAGATCCATTTATAATTAATAGAATTTGGGTAGAATTTAATAATACACTGGACAAATAAATAGCTTGGGGGTGAGTTTTGCAAAGGACCTGTCCAAGTTGGCTCGCCGCGCGTCACGTGTTTAACCGTTGTGGGATTTGATAGTGAGGTGCTGGCCGACCCCTTATATAGCTTCCTTGGATGCTTCACTTTCATAGTTCCCACGAAAGCGCTTGGAATTTCTCTATTCTTTCAGAGTGGTTGTTTTGCATATATATATATATATATATATATATATATATATATATATATATATATATATATATATATATATATATATACATTGTTATTGTTCTCGCTATATTTCTCCGTGGGTCTCCTACTCATGACCTGGAGCAACAGCTGCCAGCAGTGTTACTCTCCCCTCTTTTCCTCCATTCTCAACACCTGCCACCTTGCACCCTCTTCCCGGAGGACAGGCGTCGGGGCGCAGAGTAAATATATATCTCTCGCAGGTGTCAACCCGATGCAAATTGACACACTGACGGAGGCGCTGCGGGAGGGATGTGTTGAGGCTGGAATTATGTGTTTGTTGCTATCATTATTATTATCATTATTATTATCATTATTATTATTATCATTATTATTATTATAATTATGTGTCTGTTATTATCATTATTATTATTTCTTTATTATGGTTGTTGATGATGTTGTTGCTTTTATAATAATTATTATTATTGCTATTATTCTTGTTCTTAATATTAAAAATAATAATAATAATAATAATAATAATAATAATAATAATAATAATAATAATAATAATAATAATAATAATAATAATAATAACACATTTTCTAATCCTAATTTATGTAAATTAACTTCGGTTAGTACTTTTATTTGATTGGTCAATTTCCTCTTTATTATATTCAATTCTTTTACTTAAGTAATTTAATAATTGTGTGTACTCACCTAATTGTGGTTGCAGGGGTCGAGACTCAGCTCCTGGATCCGCCTCTTCACTGATCGCTACTAGCTCCTCTCTCTCTCTGCTTCCTGAGCTGTATCATACCTCTTCTTAAAACTATGTATGGTTCCTGCCTCCACTACACTTGCTAGCTATTCCACTTCCTGACGACTCTATGACTGAAGAAATACTTCCTAACGTCCCTGTGACTCGTCTGAGTCTTCAGCTTCCAGTTGTGACCCCTTGTTTCTGTGTCCCCTCTCTGGAACATCCTATCTGTCCACCTTGTCTATTCCCCGCAGTATCTTGTATGTCGTTATCATGTCTCACCTGACCCTTCTGTCCTCCAGTGTCGTCAGTCCGATTTCCCTCAACCTTTCCTCGTACGACATTCCCCTGAGCTCTGGGACTAGCCTTGTTGCAAACCTTTCTACTTTCTCTAACTTCTTGACGTGCTTGACCAGGTGTGGGTTCCAGACTGGTGCTGCATACTCCAGTATGGGCCTAACATACACAGTGTACAGTGTCTTGAACGATTCCTTATTAGGGTATCGGAACGCTATTCTCAGGTTTGCCAGGCGCCCGTATGCTGCAGCAGTTATTTGGTTGATGTATGCCTCCGGTGATGTGCTCGGTGTTATGGTCACCCCAAGGTCTTTCTCCCTGAGTGAGGTCTGTAGTCTTTGTCAACCTAGCCTATACTCTGTCTGCGGTCTTCTTTGCCCCTCCCCAATCTTCATGACTTTGCATTTGGCTGGATTGAATTCGAGAAGCCAGTTACTGGACCACATGTCCAGCCTGTCCAGGTCTCGTTGCAGTCCTGCCTCATCCTCATCCAATTTAATTCTTTTCATCAACTTCACATCATCTGCGAATAGGGACACTTCAGAGTCTATTCCTTCCATCATGTCGTTCACATATATAAAAAATAGCACAGGTCCTAGAACTGACCCCTGTGGGACCCCGCTCGTCACAGGCGCCCACTGTGATACCTCTTCACGTACCATGACTCGTTGCTGCCTCCCTGTCAGGTATTACCTGATCCATTGCAGTGCCCTCCCTGTTACATGCGCCTGATCCTCCAGCTTCTGCACTAATCTCTTGTGGGGAACTGTGTCAAAGGCCTTCTTGCAGTCTAGGAAAACGCAATCTACCCACCCCTCTCTCTCGTGTCTTACTTCTGTTACCTTGTCATAAAACTCCAGGAGGTTTGTGATACAAGATTTGCCTTCCATGAACCCATGCTGGTTTTCATTTATAATCTTGTTCCTTTCCAGGTGTTCGACCACTCTCCTCCTGATAATCTTCTCCATGACTTTGCACGCAATACATGTCAGAGACACAGGTCTGTAGTTTAGCGCCTCGTTTCTGTTTCCTTTCTTAAATATGGGGACTACATTAGCTGTCTTCCATTTCTCAGGTAGTTGCCCAGTTTCAAGGGATGTGTTGAAGATTGTGGTTAGGGGCACGCACAGCATCTCTGCTTCTTCTCTAAGGACCCACGGGGAGATGTTGTCCGGTCCCATCGCCTTTGAGGTGTCAAGGTCACTTAGGAGCTTCTTCACCTCCTCCTCGGTTGTTCGTATGTCATCCAACACTTGTTGGTATATTCCCTCTTGATGTTCCCTTCTGTGCTGTCTTCCCACAGCCCTTCCTGTCTCTACTGTAAAAACTTCCTTAAATCTCCTGTTCAGCTCCTCACATACCTCCTGATCATTTCTCGTGAGTTCTCCACCTTCTGTCCTTAATCTGATCACCTGGTCTTAGACTGTTGTCTTCCTCCTGATGCGGCTATACAACAGTTTCGGGTCAGTCTTGATTCTCGATGCTATGTCATTTTCATACTGTCGCTGGGCCTCCCTCCTTACCGTGCATACTCATTCCTGGCTCTGCGACTGATCTCCCTATTTTCGTGTGTTCTCTGCCTTCTGTACTTTTTCCATTCTCTATTGCACTTTGTTTTTGCCTCCTTACACCGTCGGGTAAACCAGGGGCTCGTTCTGGTCTTCCCGTTGTTACTGTTGCCCTTGGGAATAAACCTTTCCACTGCCTCCTTGCATTTTGTTGTTACATATTCCATCATTTCACTTACTGGCTTTCCTGCCAGTTCTCTGTCCCACTGGACCTCCCGCAGGAAGTTCTTCAACCCTATGTAGTCCCCTCTTTTATAGTCAGGCTTTGTGTGTGTGTGTGTGTGTGTGTGTGTGTGTGTACAGCTTTAAATAATTGAAAAAATTATATGGATAAGGTGTTGAAGGTCAGAGTAATATATTACTAATTTAGCCCCAACTGCTAACAACAACAGCCTGGCTGATCTAACATGCAGCAAGGAAGCCTGGCCTCACGTCGGGCTGCGAGCCTTCAAGAACAGTCGGAAAGAAATAATGATTTTTCACTATGGATATTTGTAAACACCACGACTGGTACACCACCTGTTGACAAGTCTGTAAACAGGTGGTGTACCACCTGTTCATACGTCTGTAAACAGGTGGTGTAGCACCTGTTTACAAGTCCATAAACAGGTGGTGTAGCACCTGTTTACAAGTTTATAAACAGGTGGTGTAGCACCTGTTTACAAGTTTATAAACAGGTGGTGTAGCACCTGTTTACAAGTTTATAAACAGGTGGTGTAGCACCTGTTTACAAGTTTATAAACAGGTGGTGTAGCACCTGTTTACAGACTTGGTCATCTTCTTCCACTATCAATCTCTATCCACACTTCACCTCCCATCTACCATCTCTCTACCACCCGTTATCTCCTCCTCTACTCTTAGCCACACGACGGTAGTAAAGACTGGTCACCTAACGTGAATACTGAGACTATATTCTGTAGTCTCGACAAGATGCTTAAATGTACATAGACCAAGAAATCCTTTTTAACATGTACATAACGTACATAACCCAAGAAATCCTCCTTAAAATATTTCTTGGCATAAAAGTGAGTTACATATTAACTACTAGTAGTAGTTCTACTACTAGTAGTAGTTCTACTACTAATATTAATAATAATACTGCTATTACTATTACTACTGCTACTACTACTATTATTACTACTACTACTACTAATAATAATAATACTGTTACTACTATTACTATTGCTACTACTACTACTACTACTGCTACTATAATTACTACTACTACTACTGCTACTATAATTACTACTACTAATACTGCTACTACTACTACTACTAATAATAATAATAATTATAATACAGTTACTACTATTACTACTGCTGTTACTACTAGCACTACTGCTACTAGTACTATTACTACTACAATTACTACGATTACTATGTTAATATTCTGATTATTATTATTCTGATTATTATTATTATTATTATTATTATTATTATTATTATTATTATTATTATTATTATTATTATTATTATTGTAAAAGGACACAAGTGCAACTAATGTGACATTTTATTGTGGCAACGTTTCGCTCTCCAGGAGCTTTATCAAGCCATTACAAACAATATATGGACACAGAGGGTATATAAAGGCTCAGAGTGAGGTGCAATACTAGTGAGGTACCATTTCGATGTTCACTAGTGGTAGTAGTATTAGTAGTAGTGGTAGTAGTAGTAGTAGTAGTAGTAGTAGTAGTAGTAGTAGTAGTAGTAGTAGTAGTAGTAGTAGTGACAAAAGTGATACAATATGGTAGAGCAATTAATTCGTACAAGAGTAAAAGGATATAAAAGCTATTACTTGGGTAACATAAAAATAGGTTGGACAAATATAGACTGGAAAGAGGCAGCTTGTTTCAGTGTTAACTCTCTGTAATGTGCTTTGTGTAGTATAAAAGGAGAGACTATGTGATGGCAGGGTTTACTGTTTTCAGGAGGATTCTTGCTAAGACTTCGGAGATGGTGAAGCTGCCGTTGTTTTGTTTAATTGTATTCGAAACAGCGATCAGTGCTGATTCGAGGCACTTGCGTCTGCGGAAATTAGTTTCTTTGATCACCAATTGGGCGTCTCTGAATTTCATGAGATGATTGGTGGAATTTCGGTGTTGTACACAGGCGTTGTTCAAGTTATCGTACCTACATGCGTAAATGTGTTCATTGAGGCGGGTGTAGAGGTTTCTTGCTGTTTCACCTACGTAAATCTTGTCACAGCCTCCACAGGGTATAGTGTAAACTCCTGCATTGACTGGTTCGTGGTGCTTTGATTTTGTCCTGGTTAGATCCTTTATTGAAGTGCTAGAAGCGATGGCGACTCTGGTGTTAGCTTGTGAAAGTACTTTTGAGACGTTTAGTGCAACCTGGCTGTTGGGAAGAATTATAACTTTGTTGGGAGTGGTGTTGATGCGTGGAGAATTAATACCCAACATTATCGTCACCACCGCCGACAAAGGAGGTGGAGTCGTCATACTCAACACCAGTGACTACAACAGTAAAATGATGGACCTTTTGAATGATCAATCTACATACGAACCCATCAGCACTCAACAGTGGGAGACGCTCACCAAAGATTTTCTATGCAAAACCAGACAAATACTCAAACGCACTAGAGAAGGGAAGAAACTTCTGTACTTGTTACCAAGCAACCCTAAACCAGCACACATGTATGGTTTACCCAAGACCCATAAACACAATATTCCTCTCAGACCAATCATGTCAAGAATAGGCAGTGCTCCACAGAAACTAGCCGGAGTTCTTGCCAAACATCTTTCCTGCCTTCTGGGGACCATCAGCCCCGCTCATCTTAAACACTCAGGGGACCTTCTCAACCGCATCCGAAACCTCTCCATCTGTAACAAGAAACTAAGCAGTTTGGATGTGACTTCCCTCTTCACAAAAGTACCTACCAAAAAAGCCATCGAGGTTCTTCGACGTAAAGTCAATCAGGACCTTAATCTTCCTCTACCTCCCGGAGATTTTGTTGACTTGATTGAACTCTGTGTTAATTTCAACTGTTTTTCTTTCAATAACAAGCTCTACAAACAAACCTACGGCATGGGAATGGGGTCCTCCATCAGTGCCGTCCTAGCCAACTTATACATGGAACACCTAGAGTCCGAACTCTTCACAAACATCATCCCTTCAAGCGTCACTTGGTTATGTTACGTGGACGACGTCCTCGTAATAACTCCTAAACGTTTTGATGTACGGAATCTTCAGGCAAGGCTCAACGCAGTTGAACCGGCGATCCAGTTTACACTAGGCCTCGACGTCCTCATTCACAAAGTAGACAACAACCTAAGATTTCAAGTTTATCGGAAACCCACCAATAAAAATGATCTCACACACTTCTATTCCAGTCAAGATACCAAGACCAAAAGAGGCATCATCCTCGGGTTTTTCCTAAGAGCTTAATACCGAATTTGTAGTCCTGAGTTTCTTGACGAGGAATGTACATACATTCACCAAACATTCACTGAGTTACATTTTCCTTCTTTTTTCATCAAAGACTGCAAGAAAAGAGCTCTTCAGATCATTAATTCTCCACGCATCAACACCACTCCCAACAAAGTTATAATTCTTCCCAACAGCCAGGTTGCACTGAACGTCTCAAAAGTACTTTCACAAGCTAACACCAGAGTCGCCATCGCTTCTAGCACTTCAATAATGGATCTAACCAGGACAAAATCCAAGCACCACGAACCAGTCAATGCAGGAGTTTACACTATACCCTGTGGAGGCTGTGACAAGATTTACGTAGGTGAAACAGCAAGAAACCTCGACACCCGCATCAATGAACACATTTACGCAAGTAGGAACGATAACTTGAACAACGCCTGTGTACAACACCGAAATTCCACCAATCATATCATGAAATTCAGAGACGCCCAATTAGTGATTAAAGAAACTAATTTCCGCAGACGCAAGTGCCTCGAATCAGCACTGATCGCTGTTTCGAATACAATTAAACAAAACAACGGCAGCTTCACCATCTCTGAAGTCTTAGCAAGAATCCTCCTGAAAACAGTAATCCCTGCCATCACATAGTCTCTCCTGCTATACTACACAAAGCACATTACAGAGAGTGAACACTGAAACAAGCTGCCTCTTTCCAGTCTATATTTGTCCAACCTATTTTTATGTTACCCAATTAATAGCTTTTACATCCTTTTACTCATGTACAAATTAATTGCTCTACCATATTGTATTACTTTTGTCACTACTACTACTACTACTACTACTACCACTAGCGAACATCGAAATGGTACCTCACTAGTATTACACCTCAGTCTGAGCCTTTATATACACTCTGTGTCCATGTATTGTTTGTAATGGCTTGATAAAGCTCCTGGAGAGCGAAACGTTGCCACAATAAAATTTCACATTAGTTGCACTTGTCTCCTTTTACTTTACATATTGTCGGTAATTCTACCAACTTTATTACATTATTTAACACACACACACACACACACGCACAGGAACCATACATAGTTTTAAGATGAGGTATGATAAAGCTCATGGAGCAGGGAGAGAGAGGACGTAGTAGTGGTCAGTGAAGAGGCAGGGCCAGGAGCTGAGTCTCAACCCCTGGAACCACAAATAGGTGAGTATACACACATACACACACACACACACACACACACACACACACACACACACACACACACACACACACTAAACATGCGTCCCTGTAGCCAGCTGTGTGGACGCTTGAGCTGACTGCTTCCTTCGGTCTGACTTCGAGCAAAACACCCGGAACTTCCATTTAAGGGGCGTGATAATTGCCTACTGGTTTGGTGCACCTGAGACCTCCAGGATTCTAAACATTTTAAGTATGTAGTCATCATTAAGTCGCTCCGTTATGCGCTGAGTTGCCCTCTTTTGACTCCCAGAAACCTTAATAGTTCCATTCTGCACCTGTGAATTTTCTAGCTAAAAGCCGTTGTTGATCTGTGGCAGCTCGTTTACAGGCTAAGATATTTTATTCTACCTCACCTGTTATTCTGCCTCACCTGTTATTCTACCTCACCTGTTATTCTACCTCACCTGTTATTCTACCTCACCTGTTATTCTGCCTCAACTGTTGTTCTGCCTCACCTGATGTTCTGCCTAACCTTTTTTTCTGCCTCAACTGTTGTTCTGCCTCACCCGTTATTCTACCTCACCTGTTATTCTACCTCACCTGTTATTCTGCCTCAACTGTTGTTCTGCCTCACCTGATGTTCTGCCTAACCTGTTTTTCTGCCTCAACTACCTCACCTGTTATTCTACCTCACCTGTTATTCTGCCTAACCTGTTGTTCTGCCTCACCTGATGTTCTGCCTAACCTGTTTTTCTGCCTCAACTGTTGTTCTGCCTCACCCGTTATTCTGCCTCACCTGTTATTCTACCTCACCTGTTATTCTGCCTAACCTGTTGTTCTGCCTCACCTGATGTTCTGCCTAACCTGCTTTTCTGCCTCAACTATTGTTCTGCCTAACCTGTTATTCTACCTCACCTGTTGTTCTACCTCACCTGTTATTCTACCTCTACTCATTTAGATGTGGAGGCGCTGTTATACTTCCTCAGCTCATTACCAAGCTTAAAGGTATGTTACCACCTCACAGGATGCCATCAACAACAGTTGACTAACACCCAGGTACCTACTGACTGCTAGATGAACAGGGACAGCAAGTGTTAGGAGACTAACACCCAGGTATTATTTACTGCTAGGAGAACATGAAGAACAGGTGATGGAGACTCGCCTAGGTTACCATTAACAGCTAAATGAACAGATTAAACACATGTAAATAGAACACCCAGGTAACTATTTACTTCTAACAGATGAAAGGGTACTAACGCCTAAGGAGGCAACAGATGTAAGGAGACTAACACCCAGGTACCTATTTTCTGTATATACATGGAAATCATATGTAAGGACAGCTGTATTTGTTATATACGTTTTTGCGTTCTTCAAGTATGGATTTCATTTGCTTTTAATTGTTGTGGTAAGTTGTGGACCGGATGAGAATGCGTAATTTTTATGATGGCATAATGTAAATGTTTATCTTGGTATGTGGGCAAGGAGTGATATTTATGTTGGTATTGTGTGTGTGTGTGTGTGTGTGTGTGTGTGTGTGTGTGTGTGTGTGTGTGTGTGTGTGTGTGTGTGTGTGTGTTTTGCTACTATGTACACCTGATGTGACTGTTTTTTGTCGCCAAGCAACCCACTTGTGAATGTAATTTTTTCTCCTTGGTTCGACAGGTTATATTATTTTTGCTGCTACGTAACCCAGTTACATTATATACACCATTCTGAAAAAAAAACGACATTACCCTTGAACCCAAAATGTGGGTTAAATGCAGAATTGAAAAATCTTTAATGATTAATTAGGAATTACATTCACATATTTTTTTTTTTTTGTATACAAACTTCATGTAACTCTTTGTGTGAGGGAAAAGTGGTTTGGTTCGGAACAGGTTTCGAGCGTGAGTGTGTGTGAAAGGGGTCACACCTTACCAGGGAGTTGGAGTGGTTTGTGGTGGTGGAAGGTGGTGGTAGGTGGTGGTGGTGGTGGTGGTGGTGGTTTGTTAACTTCTGGCCCCAGACATGATTTATTGGCTGAGAGAGAGAGAGAGAGAGAAAGAGAGAGAGAGAGCTGACGTAGGTAACAGCTCATAGCTTGTAAATAAAGATAGGAACGTTAATCTAACCCTCTAAAACCCTGTGCACGAGAGAGAGAGAGAGAGAGAGAGAGAGAGAGAGAGAGAGAGAGAGAGAGAGAGAGAGAGAGAGAGAGAGAGAGAGAGAGAAACAGGAAATCGAATTTCACAGCTGAGAAATCAGAGGGTAAACGTGTGTATTGTGAGAGGAGGAAAAAATACGGGTACAACTTTCCTTCGGGCAAAACTTACAGGTTGTTTTACGTGCAATAATTTATTTAAGAAATATTGAGATAATAGGTATGGTAGAAAGTGGATTATCTTATTAGCAGTGCTACGACTGAGCCAGCAGGTGTGTGAGACAGGTGCACAAACTTGTTGTCTGGTAGGAAGTGACAGGCAAGCGTATTGAACTGTGGTTTAATAGAAGGGGTCGACTGGAATGACTACAGTGGTAGACTGGAATGACTACAGGGGTAGACTGGAATGACTACCGGGGTAGACTGGAATGACTACAGGGGTAGACTGGAATGACTACAGGGGTAGACTAGAATGACTACCGGGGTAGACTGGAATGACTATAGGGGTAGACTGGAATGACTACAGGGGGAGACTGGAATGACTACAGGGGTAGACTGGAATGACTACAGGGGTAGACTAGAATGACTACCGGGGTAGACTGGAATGACTACAGGGGTAGACTGGAATGACTACAGGGGTAGACTAGAATGACTACAGGGGTAGACTAGAATGACTACCGGGGTAGACTGGAATGACTATAGGGGTAGACTGAAAAGACTGAAGGGCTAGAACGCAGTGACTGCTCGGGTACACTGAGATGACTGCAGGAGCAGAATGAAGTAACAGTCGGGGAAAGACTGACACAAATACAGTTAGAAATATCCTCACACTGGAGCAGCATCAAATACCTCACGGACTTTGAAGATCCTATTCACGTCTCGCAAAGCACATGGCGTTCATGGCAGGATAACAGTTGTCAGCTAGGATAGAGAGGGATGTGTGGGCCGCACATTCCATGACTGCAAGAGGGCCTTTGATATATATATATATATATATATATATATATATATATATATATATATATATATATATATACCTAGGTAGTAGGTTGGTAGACAGCAACCGCCCAGGGAGGTACTACCGTCCTGCCAAGTGAGTGTAACACGAAAGCCTGTAATTGTTTTACATGATGGTAGGATTGCTGGTGTCCTTTTTTCTGTCTCATGAACATGCAAAATTTCAGGTACGTCTTGCTACTTCTACTTACACTCAGGTCACACTACACATACATGTACAAGCGTATATATACATACCCCTCTGGGTTTTCTTCGATTTTCTTTCTAGTTCTTGTTCTTGTTTATTTCCTCTTATCTCCATGGGGAAGTGGAACAGAATTCTTCCTCCGTAAGCATGCGTGTTGTAAGAGGCGACTAAAATGCCGGGAGCAAGGGGCTAGTAACCCCTTCTCCTGTATATATTACAAAATTTGGAAGGAGAAACTTTGGTTTTTTCTTTTGGGCCACCCTGCCTCGGTGGGATACGGCCGGTGTGTTGAAAGAAAGATATATATATATATATATATATATATATATATATATATATATATATATATATATATATATATATATATATATATATATATATATTCATGAGGAAATGCATCAAAACAAATCATTTAAAACAGAAGAATCAGTTTTTAGTGGTAGTGTTTAACTAATATTTTGTAATGGTGGTGGAATTATTTTACGTTATTATTACGCCCACCAGTGTATCGTGGGCGGGGGCAGCTGCCCATGTGGGTGGGAGCTGTTGCCCCTGAAGGTGGGTGCTGCCCTTGTGGGTGGCAGCTGCCCACAGGAAACCAGTCAAGTTTTTTTACCCCCGTATGCTAACGTCATCTCTCTCTCTCTCTCTCTCTCTCTCTCTCTCTCTCTCTCTCTCTCTCTCTCTCTCTCTCTCTCTCTCTCTCTCTCTCTTTACACCTTCCCTTAACCCCCAACCTCAGTCGCCTATCCCGTGATCCAGCTGTACGTAAAGAAAACCTTAGTGGAGTCTCCCAGCTCAGGCCGACACGTTTCGCTATCTCATGTGCAAAACCCATGATGTGTGATGGAGTATAACAGGGATAGACTGCTACCTTTCGCCCTCATTCTGTACGTGTGATTTACCAGTAGCCACTTCCGGAGGTCAACGCCCCCCGTGGTCCGGTTTTTCAAAAAGGAATTGAACAAGTATCTCCACCGGGTGCCAGTTCAACCAGGCTGTGATGGATATATGGGTCAGCGGATCACCAGCAGCAACAGCCTGGTTGACCAGGTGAGCTCCCGACGAGCCTGGCCATGCCCGGGCTCCATTAGTAGAAAAACTAACGGAATTCATGACAGGAATATCGAAGATAAAGGTGTACCGAGACTCACCTGTCATATTGAGCTAATTAGCATTGGTCGTTCACCTGATTTTCTACGTTAAGAAGCACAAAAACAACAGCCGTGAAAAAATAGTGAACTTCCAAGCGCTTTTGTCATTTATCATAATATGATAATGTGAGAAATCACAAAGCCGCTTGCACTTGCAGTTTTTTTAACAGTGGTTATTTTGCATATTGTGATATCACCTGTTGACTGTGATCTTATTGCATTAAGAAGTATGCTTAACAATTCGCAGACAGGCGAAATTGTTTACAAACATTGTGTCTACGTCCACAGCAGGACTCGAACCTGCAAACTCTGTACCAGAGTCCACAGTACTTTACCACGGAGTTAGAATCTTGGGTCTAGCTCCGTGGTAAAGTACTGTGGACTCTGGTACAGAGTTTGCAGGTTCGAGTCCTGCTGTGGACGTAGACACACTGTTTGTAAATTAAGAAGTATATACTATCTTAGTGCAAATGCACCCAGCGTGTATATCTGTGTACGTGCATCGAGTGATTAATCTCAGTGTTGACACACAAAGAGGGGTATTTCTCTGTGTGTATACACACCGAGATTCTTATATCTTTTACTGTATATAAGCAGAGTTTGCCTTAATCCTGTCTGGGATTAAATCATCATTGACTGGTGATAGTCAGGTTACACACAGCCGTAATAATTCTCGCCTAGTCGACACATTTCATTAAATCAAAATATTCCATCCTCTCCCCATTTCCCTCCATCCCAGCTGTTTCCCCTCCTCCTCCTTCCCTTCCCCCTCTTCCAGTCCCGTTACCCCTAGTCTCTCCCATTTTAGCCACCCACTTCTCCCCATTACTCGCCTTCAAATGTTTATATTAGCGCTAGTCGTCAGGTAATGCTGCCAGTTTTTATAGTGGTAGCGGAGCCGAGTCATGGCGGAGCCTCTAGCAACGATCACACCAGATAACGTGGACCCAGCGGCCAACAGTAAACAAACATGTATTTTTCCAGGGGTGAGAAGAGGAGGAGGAGCAGGGGAAAGAAAGAGGGGAAAGGAGGGGTGGAAGAGGGGGATAGAAATTCAGAGGTTGGAGGGGTGGGGAAGAAGGTAGAAGAATACAAATACTAACAATACTCGGACAAGTCACACAGTACCCACGCTTGCGAAAACAATCTCAAGACTACGTACGATATAGATATAAGCTTGTAAATAGTTCATTACCACTGTAACTAGTACAGCTATCATAACTTTGGGGCTCAGTTCCTGGACCAATTACGTACCTTTGTAATCCTCTGACTGCCACCCGCACGAAGGGTATGAGAAGCATAAGAGAGATATTAATCTGAACTAGCCTCTATTACCTGGAGTTTACCTGGAGAGAGTTCCGGGGGTCAATGCCCCCGCGGCCCGGTCTGTGACCAGGCCTATAGGACCAATGTCAAAATATCTTCATCTTTATGCCTGATAGGCATATCTGAAGTTTATCTGGAGGGCATTCCGGGGATCAGCACCCCCGCGACCCGGTCCTTGACCAGGCCTCCTTGTGGATCAGGGCCTGATCAATGAGGCTATAATTGCTGGCCGCACGCAGTCCAACGTATGAACCACAGCCTGGCTAATCTGGCACTGACTTTAGGTATCTGTCCAGCTCCCTCCTGAAGACAACCAGAAGTCTATTGGTAATTCCCCTTATGGCTGGTGTGAGGCTGTTGAACAGTCTTGAGCCCCGGACACTAACTGTGTTTTCTCTTACTGTACCAGTGGCTCCCCTACTTTTCACTGTCTCCACAAAAGTAAATAACATTAAAGTGTACATACAGAAAGCCCCTTAATACGCAGAATATTTCGGGCAAACCTAAGACTAACTTAATATTAATAAGACAATAACAAATGGTTTTACAAATTCAGTCTCTTAGTTGGTTCTAAATATAAATTTAGAAGTTAGAATGGATACAAGTAAACTGAGAATAACCTATAAGTGTATAGGAGATGTAGTCTATGTTTTATAGGTTCAGAATATTACAGATATTAAGAATGAGGTCATAAGGTATACATAGTATAATGATATTGAGAATATGGGAATAAGAAAAATAAGAAGGAGCACTGTCGCAGGCCTACTGGCCCGTGCGATTTGTTAGGAAGTTGAAGATCGATTCCTTTAGAACGTATTTTATGGGCTATTACGCCATGATCGCAGATGATTTGCAATCCTGCTTCTTAGCACTAAAGATTTTTATGATATGTAGAGCTATTGGTCTATAGTTCTTAGCTAATGCTTTGCTGCCACCTTTATGGAGATATGTAAGGGCACGCGAGAGGGGTTTCTTGCAGTTCTTAATGAAAACAGAGTTCCACGAGTCTGGGCCCGGGGCTGAGTGCATAGAAATGGCTTTTTCGAAATAGTTAGGGTAATGTCGGAAATCTGGCAGATATATATGTAGATATTAAGAATAATATTACATTATTTACATATCATTATGACACTGGGAATAAGGATATGTAAATATCTCATATATAGGTGGTGTAGGGATATGTTAGGAAGGCTGAGGAGGAGGTGAAGATGACAGGGGATAAGATGGGAGGAGGAAGGGTAGGGGTGGTAGGGTGACAACTGGAAGCACTCAACTATAATCGTGTTGGTAAATCAGCGCTAGAGTTGTGAAGGCTCGATCCACCGTCAGGGAAAAACAGCTTAGTTTCTGACCGGCTAGGCTGTTTGTTCGCGCTCAAGGCAGGGAGACAGTCCGACGCTAGTGAAAAAAAAAGAGAATATGACATGGGAATCCATCCTGTGTGATGGAATATGACAGTGGGACCCCCATCCTGCGTAATGGAATATGACAGTGGAAACCCATCCTGCGTGATGGAATATGACAGTGGGACCCATCCTGTGTGATGGAATATGACAGTGGAAACCCATCCTGTGTGATGGAATATGACAGTGGGATCCCATCCTGTGTGATGGAATATGACAGTGGGACCCCCATCCTGTGTGATGGAATATGACAGTGGAAACCCATCCTGTGTGATGGAATATGACAGGGGAACCCATCCTGTGTGATGGAATATGACAGTGGAAACCCATCCTGTGTGATGGAATATGACAGTGGGATCCCATCCTGTGTGATGGAATATGACAGTGGGACCCCCATCCTGTGTGATGGAATATGACAGTGGAAACCCATCCTGTGTGATGGAATATGACAGGGGAACCCATCCTGTGTGATGGAATATGACAGTGGAAACCCATCCTGTGTGATGGAATATGACAGGGGGAACCCATCCTGTGTGATGGAATATGACAGTGGGATCCCCATCCTGTGTGATGGAATATGACAGTGGGATCCCCATCCTGTGTGATGGAATATGACAGTGGGACCCCCATCCTGTGTGATGGAATATGACAGTGGAAACCCATCCTGTGTGATGGAATATGACAGTGGAAACCCATCCTGTGTGATGGAATATGACAGTGGGACCCCCATCCTATGTAATGGAATATGACAGTGGGACCCCCATCCTGTGTAATGGAATATGACAGTGGAAACCCATCCTGTGTGATGGAATATGACAGTGGGACCCCCATCCTGTGTAATGGAATATGACAGTGGGACCCCCATCCTGTGTGATGGAATACGACAGTGGAAACCCATCCTGTGTGATGGAATATGACAGTGGGACCCCATCCTGTGTGATGGAATATGACAGTGGGATCCCCATCCTGTTTGATGGAATATGACAGTGGGACCCCCATCCTGTGTAATGGAATATGACAGTGGGACCCCCATCCTGTGTAATGGAATATGACAGTGGGACCCCCATCTTGTGTGATGGAATATGACAGTGGGACCCCCATCCTGTGTAATGGAATATGACAGTGGGACCCCCATCCTGTGTAATGGAATATGACAGTGGGACCCCCATCCTGTGTAATGGAATATGACAGTGGGACCCCCATCTTGTGTGATGGAATATGACAGTGGGACCCCCATCCTGTGTAATGGAATATGAGAGTGGAAACCCATCCTGTGTGATGGAATATGACAGTAGGACCCCCATCCTGTGTAATGGAATATGACAGTGGGACCCCCATCCTGTGTAATGGAATATGACAGTGGGACCCCCATCCTGTGTAATGGAATATGACAGTGGGACCCCCATCCTGTGTAATGGAATATGACAGTGGGACCCCCATCCTGTGTAATGGAATATGACAGTGGGACCCCCATCCTGTGTAATGGAATATGACAGTGGGACCCCCATCCTGTGTAATGGAATATGACAGTGGGACCCCATCCTGTGTGATGGAATATGACAGTGGGACCCCCATCCTGTGTAATGGAATATGACAGTGGGACCCCCATCCTGTGTAATGGAATATGACAGTGGGACCCCCATCCTGTGTAATGGAATATGACAGTGGGACCCCCATCCTGTGTGATGGAATATGACAGTGGGACCCCCATCCTGTGTGATGGAATATGACAGTGGGACCCCCATCCTGTGTAATGGAATATACAGAATACAGAATATAGAAGCATTGAACAACTGTTGCTCTTATTTCAGTTTTTTATAGATGGCACAAAATTCTCATCGAAGTCATGTTATGCTCCGCCGAGGCTGTGGGTACCAGCCCTTGCACTTCGAGGTGGACCTCGTATATACTGAAACGTGAAAATCATTTCTTCAGGTAGGAATAAGGTCGTTAGGGAGTTTCAGGGACTCTTAGGTGAAGAGGTGGTGTTTAACACCATACACAGTTTCAAGAGTAGGAATTAAATGGATCCGGAGGCCAGGATTTGGTAAAGTCACTGAGAGTTAATAGTTGAGGACATGAGCTTTGTCTCAACCCTTGCGAACACAAGTATGAATGTTTACACACGACACGTGAACTCGACCCCCGCAACCTCAACTAGGTGAGTACACACACACACACACACACACACACACACACACACACACACACACACACACACACACACACACACACATACACACACGCACACACACACACACACACACAAACACACACACACACACACACAAACACACACACACACACACACAAACAAACACACACATACACAAACAAAACACACACACAACACCAACACACACAAACAAACACACACATACACAAACAAAACACACACACACAACACCAACACACACAAACAAACACACACATACACAAACAAAACACACACACACAACACCAACACACACAAACAAACACACACATACACAAACAAAACACACACACACACACACACACACACACACACACACACACACACACACACACACACACACACACACACACAAACACACACAAACAAACACACACATACACAAACAAAACACACACTCAACACCAACACACACAAATAAACACACACATACACAAACAAAACACACACACACACACACACAACACCGACACACACAAACAAACACACACATACACAAACAAAACACACACACACACACCACAATAACAATTTTCATTACCATCATCACAGTAATATGATTTATAGTAAGATACAAAAAATAAACGAGTCACCAAGAGCCCCTAAACACCACTCAAGAATCACCTTTAAAACCTCTTATAAAAACCTCTCGGCTTCAAGTTTTTTTTTTTCCTTCCTGCTACTCGGCTCTACCGGTTTATGTCTGGTTTTTTTGACGTTTCTCACAGTAAGAAATTACTTTCTTCGGGAGACACCGTGTGAACTGTGTGTGTGTATGGTTGTTGACACCGTGTGAACTACTGTGTGTGGTTGTTGACACCGTGTAAACTGCTGTGTGTGGTTGTTGACAACGTAGCACTAGTTTGTATCTTCCGAAAATACAGTGTATATACATCGATAGGAATGTATTCCTCAGTGTATATACACTGTATCTATCATTTTGTGTGTGTGTCTATGTACTCACCTAATTGTGGTTGCAGGGGTCGATTCATAGCGTGTGTGTACTCTCCTATCTGCATTCATGCTTATGGGAGTCGAGTCTCAACTCCTGGTCCCCATAACTTAGCCTAGCTGGCATGCTTCAAGTATGTTACATTTTATTCGGCCTATGTCACACTCCCATATAGGCTGCCTCCCGACCAGCGAACCATGTGCTAAGGATTTAACGATCGAATAGGAGCCTCAGTTCATCGCCCACTCACAGAAAAGCCCACCAGAGCTGTGAAGCAATGTGGATCACGTGTCTGGGCACTCTTGTCTGGGCTGCTGGCCGCTCACGGTGTCAGGTGCTTACAATTTGCCTCTTTTGACCACCGTGCTGTATGCTTCCTATTACATTATTGTACATAGTGTAAATACAAGTGATATAATCTCTGCTGTCTTTTGCTGCCTTCAGTATTGGTTATCACATTACGGCCAGGTGTGCAGGCCACTATGCACGTGTTCGTAAAACTGACCTTTGACTGGTTTTACAAACTTCCTGCCTGGCAGACCCTGTCGTATCTATTCTTAAAATTGTATATTGTGTTTGCCTCCACCACCTCATCATCTACGCCATTCCCCTTCGTCATCATAAAGCCTAAGGAGTTCTTTCTAACATCCCTATGAATCATCTGTGTTTTTAACCTCCAGTCTTATTAAGGCCCATGGGTATCTTAAAGGTCCGCACCATGTCTCTCCTGGTCATTCTCTAACAGGTCATAAGGCTTGGTTCTTTAGCGTTCCCTTAGTTGTAAGTTCCCTCAGCTGTGGTACCAGTCCAATTGTAAATCATTAGACTTTCTCTAGTTTATATGCTAAAACAGGTATGAGCTTCAGGCAGGTGTTGCATACTGTATGAGAGATCTGATAAACAGCCTTTACAGTCCTGAATGATTCTTATTGAGAGCCCTGAAACTCGTTTTCAGATTTGCTAGATGTGTTTGATGCTGGTGGTGGGGTAGGTAGTTGCAGTAGTGGTGGTGGTGGGGTAGGTAGTTGCAGTAGTGGTGGTGGTGGGGTAGGTAGTTGCAGTAGTGGTGGTGGTGGGGTAGGTAGTTGCAGTAGTGGTGGTGGTGGGGTAGGTAGTTGCAGTAGTGGTGGTGGTGGGGTTGGTAGTTGCAATAGTGGTGGTGGTGGGGTAGGTAGTTGCAGTAGTGGTGGTGGTGGTGGGGTAGGTAGTTGCAGTAGTGGTGGTGGTGGGGTAGGTAGTTGCAGTAGTGGTGGTGGTGGGGTAGGTAGTTGCAATAGTGGTGGTGGTGGGGTAGGTAGTTGCAGTAGTGGTGGTGGTGGGGTAGGTAGTTGCAGTAGTGGTGGTGGTGGGGTAGGTAGTTGCAGTAGTGGTGGTGGTGGGGTAGGTAGTTGCAGTAGTGGTGGTGGTGGGGTAGGTAGTTGCAGTAGTGGTGGTGGTGGGGTAGGTAGTTACAGTAGTGGTGGTGGTGGGGTAGGTAGTTGCAGTAGTGGTGGTGGTGGGATAGGTAGTTGCAGTAGTGGTGGTGGTGGGGTAGGTAGTTGCAGTAGTGGTGGTGGTGGGGTAGGTAGTTGCAGTAGTGGTGGTGGTGGGGTAGGTAGTTGCAGTAGTGGTGGTGGTGGGGTAGGTAGTTGCAGTAGTGGTGGTGGTGGGATAGGTAGTTGCAGTAGTGGTGGTGGTGGGGTAGGTAGTTGCAGTAGTGGTGGTGGTGGGGTAGGTAGTTGCAGTAGTGGTGGTGGTGGGGTAGGTAGTTGCAGTAGTGATGGTGGTGGGGTAGGTAGTTGCAGTAGTGGTGGTGGTGGGGTAGGTAGTTGCAGTAGTGGTGGTGGTGGGGTAGGTAGTTGCAGTAGTGGTGGTGGTGGGGTAGGTAGTTACAGTAGTGGTGGTGGTGGGGTAGGTAGTTGCAGTAGTGGTGGTGGTGGGGTAGGTAGTTGCAGTAGTGGTGGTGGTGGGGTAGGTAGTTGCAGTAGTGATGGTGGTGGGGTAGGTAGTTGCAGTAGTGGTGGTGGTGGGGTAGGTAGTTGCAGTAGTGGTGGTGGTGGGGTAGGTAGTTGCAGTAGTGATGGTGGTGGGGTAGGTAGTTGCAGTAGTGGTGGTGGTGGGGTAGGTAGTTGCAGTAGTGGCGGTGGTCGTGCAGGTAGTACTGATGTAATAACCATCATAATAGCACTTGGCTGTAATTACTACTAATAATCCCTAATAATAAGGTATATTTACCTCCCAAAATATTACCTCCTATAATATTACCTCTAATGATACCGAGAATAAGATTTTTAGTCACCGCAGTAATAACCTTTGATAATCAATGGTGCTTGGTACCACTGGAACACCCAGTGGTATCTAATACCACTGGGTGTACCACCTCTTCAAATATGCTCTAACCCAGCCTTTCCTCGCACCTAGAGTGACAAACGTACAAATTTCAACGTCTCCTGGGTTAGCCTGGCCACCTTCCTGCCAGATGTATAGAGGCAGTTCTTTTATTTTTTACTTTTGATTAAATGAACGTTCGTATATGTGAATATAATCTAAAGTAGCCCAGACTAACTTAACCCAACCCAAGATAACCTATTCTAACCTAACCTAACCTAACCTAACCTAACCTAACCTAACCTAACCTAACCTAACTCAAAATGAAGACAGTAGTTTTTTGTAAGTACATATGTATAGAGAAAGCGTTAAAATTCTGAGGTAGTTCACATGACTCAAGAAATCGTAATGACACGATTGCAAATAAACCATACCCCCGGCCGGGATTGAACCCGCGGTCATAGAGTCTCAAAACTCCAGCCCGTCGCGCTAGCCACTGGACCAGCTAGCCACAATAAGATTCATCCAACTAGGTATATTTCTACACCATAGGAAAGTTAGCACAGGCACCTCTGTGACCACAAATGCAAGTTTTTACAGACGAATCTCCAGCTAGCGTGGCCGTGACGAACTCTAGCTCAAGTCCCTTCACTGCCGTCAACATGACGGGCTGGAGTTTTGAGACTCTATGACCGCGGGTTCAATCCTGGCCGGGGGTATGGTTTTTTTTCTGAGGTAGTTCCTTCGTGAAGCCTGGTCATGGCCCGGACCGCGGGGGGCTGTTGACTCCTGGAACACCCTCCGGGTATCCTCCAGACGCCTCAAATCGTAACTAAGAGCCATCTTCCATTAGTCCGAGGGAGTGATTACCTCAAACTACTTCACCACTTCGTCTGTAATTCATGTCTACAGAATATTCAACTGAAGAAGCTTCCAACACAGGTGAAACATATTAGTAAATATGTTTGATTGTTGCGTTAACTTGAAGGTTTTGTGTACCACGAGAATGACATAATTAACGATGTTAAATAAGGAGAGTTTGCTTTCTTAGAAATAATTTAGGGTATTGGAAGGGGAAGCAAAGGTAGATTTACTTTCTCTTTTGTTATTAAGTTTATATTATTTTAAGGCTTAAAGGAGAAATTTATTGTGATTTGTCTCAGGAGGGAACTGAGGGAAGATGTGAGGGGAGGTGTGAGGGGGGAGGAGGAGGAGGTCGAGGAGAAGGAGAAAATAAGACAGGATTACTAAGGTGAGTCAGGAGGTCACGTGGACCCCGAGGGGTCAGCCTGGAGCCATCTGGGGGCAGAAACAGGTGGCATTTGGCGAAGACGACGATCAAGAAGAAATCCCAGATGGTGCTCTTCTTTCATGCCTTTAAAGACGAGTGTCTTTCACTCCTAATCCTCGTAAGATTATATATATATATATATATATATATATATATATATATATATATATATATATATATATATATATATATATGTTGGGGATATTTTTTCCATTTTTGTCACTGAAGATGGTCTTGGCCGCACTGAAACGACTGTGATCACCCACGAGGTATTAAGGTCGTACGAAGACAATACTCACCTAGTTGTGGTTGCAGGGGTCGATTCACAGTTCCTGGTCCCGACAGTGATGCATTTGAGGCATCCAGAAGCTCTAGAGTCGTCCAATGGCACCATGAAACGTTTCGGAAACTTAAGAGTTGGCATGGGGTCGTTGCAGGGTCTAGCAACGTTTCGGAAGCCAGTGGTTAAAATATAATAAAAACTTTCTAACTACGTTTCGTAGCTAATTGAAGTGAATGAAAATTTCTTTAGGGAGCAGAAACGTTCAGGTAGTCTATAAAAAAAAATAGAATCGTGCAATTTAAAATGGTTTAGAGAACGAGCGAAAAGTTTCAGTGACCAGAACTCATAAACTGTATCAGGACTCAAGAAGCCACTCGTGGCGAAACGTGTCCTTCAATAAAAGTCCTCAACTATACACAAGTGTCCTTTCTCAGAGCCTGTGGAAAAGGACACTGTGTAAAGGGCACTGTGGGTACCACAGCCTGTGGTACCCACAGTACCGGTAATGGATATTTTGCAAGGGATCTCTCTCTTGCCATTCAAAGTGCATTTCTTCCAGAATAACTAATATTACCCATAAAGCTTCACTTGTTCTCTCGTAACTTCTCTCTCTAAGTTATTTTAGGTTTTTGAGATTAGGTTAGGTTAAGCTATGAGAAGTTACTGTAGCTGACGGCAAGTGACTAAAATTAACCAATTGTAACTTAACATAACTTAAATATGAGAGATTTATCAAATGTTAATAAGTAAATAAATACGTCATTTCAATAATTCATATTTTGACTAACGTCGTCAGATTCACTACGTCACACACGTCTCACTCAGTACCTGAATCCTCCTTGCAGGTTTGGATTTTATTTTTTGTATTGTGCGTAGCGTTCAACCCTTTCGAGTCAGCGGAAGGAGTGTTGGAATGATTTCCTTCATCTCACTGATCGCTGCCCGGTCTCTGACCAGAGAGGCTGTTGGTGATATTAACAGGTCTGAAGGTTCATTTACATTGCTGTTCTGCCTTGTCGACTTGCACCCGGCAACTAATTTTACTGGTGGGTGAGCAGGGTTGTAAGGAAACATATCCATACGTTTCTCCCGGTCAGGAAATGGAACCCAGGACTTAAGGAGGAAGGTTGCTTTGGGCGACTTAGGTCTGATCAACAAGGTGGGTTGACAAGGTCATGTCGTGCTAGAGGACAAACTGCACCTTGTGAGGAAAGGATTTCACGTCACGTTGGGATTTAAAGGAGAGTGATTTACCCCAGCTTAAGACGAGCATAAAACATGTGTGTGTGTGTGTGTGTGGTTGGCTGAATGGTTGGTTAATTAGAGGTAAAGCCTATTGACTGTACGAGGGTTAAGGTTGCATGTAAGGTCTCTACCACCATTCAAGTTTAGTTTAATCCCTTAAATAGTTTAATCCTTAAATAGGTCTAAGGCCATCAACTACCAGAATGTTAGAAATGTTTCTTTACTTCCTAGACGATGGATCGAAATCTCAGAGCGATATATAATCAAGAGAGATGCTCACGTACTGAGATCGCTTCAAAAAAAAATGCTGACGATAAAGGCAAAGTAGACGTGTATCAGAGCCGAGGTCCAACACGGGTTAATGGTTCCCTCGAGCAGGTTTGCATAACGGCGGGAGCTCTTAACGATGCCTTTGGGGCCTCTGTGACGTATTGTGAGTACAGACTGGATCGACGTACGGTATCTCAAGACGGTGAAATAGCCGACTAGAGCTTTTTACGTTTTTATTCTTTTTCTTTCTTTCCTTCTTCTTCTTTTTCTTCTTCTTCTTCTTCTTCTTCTTCTTCTTCTTCTTCTTCTTCTTCTTCTTCTTCTTCTTCTTCTTCTTTTGGTTTCCTTCTTAAAATATAAAAATGGCACAATACCGTGACTGGAACAATGCATATATAACCTACATGTAGGAGACTTATGTCGACGTTTCGGTCCGACTTGGACCGAATCCAGGACGGACCGAAACGTTATGAGTTTCATTCTATGTGCGAGTTATTTGTGTATTTTTCCAGTCACGTTGTGTCATTTTTATTTCTCTCTCTCTCTCTCTCTCTCTCTCTCTCTCTCTCTCTCTCTCTCTCTCTCTCTCTCTCTCTCTCTCTCTCTCTCTCTCTCTCTCTCCCTCTCTCTCTCTCTCTCTCTCTCTCTCCCTCTTTGTCTCTCTCGTTAATCAAACATTTTATCACTGTACTATGAGGATTACAATAGAATTGACAATCCTTTTATCAGGTCATAGGTACGGGCGCCCCAGATGCTGCATCAACATCACGCTTCTTGTAACCAAATCTTCACTACTAACAACCTTCGTGATCCATCATGCTCTCGTCTCTCTTTTGCTCCCGATCAATCGCGATAAAGGATTGCAACTTGGTGTTACTTTTATTTTTGCAAGAAATGCACAGGATTCGAACCCGAAGCGAAGGGAGTGATAATCCTGCATTCTGACCGTGTACTCTCAAGACTACAATATGCTTGAGAATCTTTTTCTTTTGTTTTGTTTTACACATGTTATGCCCTTTTTAATGGAGTTTTCTTGCTGACATTGTCCCCAGGACGTATCTTCCAACAAGACTGAGTTACCAACAAGATTGGAGTTACCAAGAGCACTGGCGTTAACAACAGCATTAGAGTTTCCAACAGGACTGGAATTACCAACAGCACTGGAGTTTCCAACAGGACTGGAATTACCAACAACACTGGAGTTTCCAACAGGATTGGAATTACCAACAACACTGGAGTTTCCAACAGGACTGGAATTACCAACAACACTGGAGTTTCCAACAGGACTGGAATTACCAACAACACTGGAGTTTCCAACAGGACTGGAATTACCAACAACACTGGAGTTTCAAACAGGACTGGAATTACCAACAGCAATGGAGTTTCCAACAGGACTGGAATTACCAACAGCACTGGAGTTTCCAACAGGACTGGAATTACCAACAACACTGGAGTTTCCAACAGGACTAGAATTACCAACAGCACTGGAGTTTCCAACAGGACTGGAATTACCAACAACACTGGAGTTTCCAACAGGACTAGAATTACCAACAGCACTGGAGTTTCCAACAGGACTGGAATTACCAACAACACTGGAGTTTCAAACAGGACTGGAATTACCAACAACACTGGAGTTTCAAACAGGACTGGAATTACCAACAACACTGGAGTTTCCAACAGGACCGGAACTACCAACAACACTGGAGTTTCCAACAGGACTGGAATTACCAACAACACTGGAGTTTCCAACAGGACTAGAATTACCAACAGCACTGGAGTTTCCAACAGGACTGGAATTACCAACAACACTGGAGTTTCAAACAGGACTGGAATTACCAACAACACTGGAGTTTCAAACAGGACTGGAATTACCAACAACACTGGAGTTTCCAACAGGACCGGAACTACCAACAACACTGGAGTTTCCAACAGGACTGGAATTACCAACAGCACTGGAGTTTCCAACAGGACTGGAATTACCAACAGCACTGGAGTTTCCAACAGGACTGGAATTACCAACAACACTGGAGTTTCCAACAGGACTAGAATTACCAACAGCACTGGAGTTTCCAACAGGACTGGAATTACCAACAGCACTGGAGTTTCCAACAGGACTGGAATTACCAACAGCACTGGAGTTTCCAACAGGACTGGAATTACCAACAGCACTGGAGTTTCCAACAGGACTGGAATTACCAACAGCACTGGAGTTTCCAACAGGACTGGAATTACCAACAACATTGGAGTTTCCAACAGGACTGGAATTACCAACAACACTGGAGTTTCCAACAGGAATGGAATTACCAACAGCACTGGAGTTTCCAACAGGACTGGAATTACCAACAACACTGGAGTTTCCAACTAGACTGGAATTACCAACAACACTGGAGTTTCCAACAGGACTGGAATTACCAACAGCACTGGAGTTTCCAACAGGACTGGAATTACCAACAGCACTGGAATTTCCAACAGGACTGGAATTACCAACAACACTGTAGTTTCCAACAGGACTGGAATTACCAACAACACTGAAGTTTCCAACAGGACTGGAACTACCAACAAATATGAATAGCAATTTTTCTCGTTGATACGACACATTCACAGTGTAGGGAACGACCAGAGCGAGAGAGATAAGGTTTTAGAGGTTGAATAGGTGCGGGCAGGAATGCAAATAGGATCTGCATTGTTTTATGGGCATGTGACTGGGGCTGTTGATTAGTAGAATAGGTAGATACATAACCCACACTGAGAGCATGCCACTTATGGAAACGTTTCGACCTAGCTTGGTCCATTAATTAGTCACTCTAGTTAATAGTCCAAGGATTTTCTATTCTTAGAATTGGGAGGCCATTTCTCTAGAGTGATGTCTAAAATGTCTGGGAACTATAGACTGAGCGAGGTTAGGTTAGGTAATGATCGTCAGGAAACAGGACAAGTGCTTCCTGACGCGGGTTTTAATCATATGATGACCCGCTGTTGGAGCTTTTGGTCATCTGACCGAGGCCTTCCGCTGGCTTACTGGTCCACCCCTCTAAAAATTAATGGTTATAGTTTCAACCATAGCTGGATGGACAGGCTCGTTCTGGGGAGCTGGTTGCGACAAAGATGTTCTTGAATAGGCCTCACGGGACGCACTACGACCCTATACACAGCCAGGTAAGGAGGACCTCGGCACACCGGTGTAGCAGGTACAAGAAGGGTACCAACAAAGGTTCCAGGTACCCAGCGAGAATACCTAATGTCCCTGAGAAGGAATATATACCTCGAGAAAATTATCGGTGTGATGCATGCAGCTCTTCATTGGGTATTTTACCCGCGTAATTAAGTAATACTTTCAACCCTGGGTCAATTAAAGATAGCATATACATGCCTTTCACTGTAAGCGAGACGGATACACACACGCACACACACACACACACACACACACACACACACACACACACACACACACACACACACACACACACACACACACACATACACACTTAAGAAGAGGTATGATAAAGCTCATGGAGAGGGAAAAGTGACCGAGAAGAGGCGGGGCCAGGAGCTGTGAATCGACCCCTGCAACCACAACTAGGTGAGTACAACGAGGTGAGTAAACACACATACATGCACAAACATAGATACACGCACACATACATACATGATCTATATAATAAGAATATTACTACTACTAATACTACTACTACTACTACTACTAATAATAATAATAGTAATAATGTACATCTATCTCTATTCTAGTTCTCTCTCTCTCTCTCTTTCTCTTTCACATAAACAGTTAAAAAGTACATTGGTATTTAAATCTCGAAGCGTGCACAGTCAAGCTCCTAATGACCCTCGCTGCCTGGCATTACAACCAAGCATTTGTAAGTGTTGACGCTGGCTCACGTTTGATCCTTGACCCTGGCCATGTAGGGAGCTGTGTAGGGGCCAGGAAGTGTGGTAGGTGGCGGTGGTGGTGAGGTAGTGATTGTGTGGTGGTGGCGGTGGTGGTGGTGAGGTAGTGATTGTGTGGTGGTGGCTGCGGTGGTGGTGAGGTAGTGATTGTGGTATCGGTGGTGGTGGTTGCAGTGGTGATTGTATAGCAGGTGGTTGTGTTGTAGGGGTAGTAGGAGGGATGGTAGTAGTAGTAGTAGTAGTAGTAGTAGTAGTAGTAGTAGTAGTAGTAGTGGTGGTGGTAGTAGTAGTAGTGGTGATAGTAGTGGTGATAGTGGTGGCAGTGGTGTAATATTACTCCGGCTGCATCATTCGCCTGAGATGGAGTGTAAATTCGTAAGGTTTTTAAGCCGTATAGTGAAGATAATTGGTTCAGGGAACCGACAAGTTGATGAATTAGACACATGTGTAACTCTTGGGTATCTTTATTGTGGAAACGTTTCGCCACACAGTGGCTTCATCAGTCCAATACGAAGAATAGTGAAAATCAGGAGGAGTTTGAGGTAATTAGTCCCTCAGCCTGAAGCCGATGTTATCAGTCCATCTGAAGGCTCTAAAAAAAACAAAATCTTATCACAATTCTTTTCCCTTCTGTCGTAATGAAAATATAAATGTATTAAGTTAGTTTTTGATATAAGCTTCATGTATTCTCTGAAAAGGAATCAGTGGAACAACACATAAAGAAACTGTCAGCTGTTCTCTCTCTCTCTCTCTCTCTCTCTCTCTATTCCTTTATTGTCAATTTAATGGTTGGTTTTAGGTTATTAATATTGTTAGGGATGTTGTGTAAGGCTTTCTCGGCCTGATAGCCAAGCTTTCCTTAACGTAACTCACCCATGTGAATAAATTAGGAAAGATGGGTAAGACTCAACTGGACTCTCAATATTCCGTGTTAAAACACCCTTAATGGGTGACTCTGTGGCTCGCTCACTCTTTTTATTAAAACTCTAATTTCCCCACCTTTAAAGGAATCCGCCGCAGGTTAGAAAATTTTGTACTTGTCAGCAACTTCCGAGGAGCGGAATGTTATGTTCTGATACACATAACTTCTCGTGTGACCGCTTAGCAGGCACGAGTACGCACCTGTGTGTACGCAATCGTGTTCGTGTACGCTCGCACGCGTGTGAGCGACCGCAGATTACTTGACAACAGTGGTTGTGGTGCCTAGGATGCAACATGATAGCAGCAATTGCACCAGCAACTCCTGGATACCCTTCCCTTTCATCCTCCCCCCCCCATTCCCAACTCCCGTGCCTACTTTTTTCCCCTCCCTCCCTCCTTTTTCCTCATTCTTCCTCTGCCCCCCCCGCCCCTAGTTCTCTATTTCCTCTCATCTTCTGCTCAGCTCTCCTCTTCTATCTCCTGTTCAACCCTTTTCTAACCTCACCCAAGTCCTTTTCGTCCTCCACTCACACCTTCTCAGCCCTAGTCCACCTTCTCAAAAGTTCCAGCATCCTTCATTTCCCTCCTCCTCGACTCCACACCAAAAACCCCTTTCAACCCATCTTCACTTTCCCCTCCCCATTCCCCTTCCTCTTCACCTCCCCTCCCCCTCCACCTTCCACTCCCCCTTTTCCCTCCAGATAATTTTCTGAACTAATAAACATCGCTAAATAGACAATATAAATAAAAAAATCAACAAATTTAGACAAATTTAATACAGAGTAAACAAAGGGAAGTGAGAATGAGCACACATAAGTAAATATATGACTGCTGACTTGTTAGGGAAAAAAAGTGTCAGGGGAAAAAAGCTGAGAAAAAAGTAACCACCAGAAGCAACAACAACAGCTTCGTGACGTGTCCTGTTGCTGGTGGTGGTGCTGATGCTGGTGGTGCTGCTGTTGTTGGTGCTGCTAGTAATGTAGCTACTGCTGCTGTTGTTGTAATTTTTGCTGGTGGTGGCTGTGTTATTGCAGTTGCTGCTGCTGGAGCTGCTGCTGGAGCTGTTGCTGTTGTTGCTGTTCTGGTTGCTGCTGCTGGTGCTGCTGCTGCTGTAGCTGCTGCTGCTGTAGCTGCTGCTGCTGTAGCTGCTGCTGCTGTAGCTGCTGCTGCTGTAGCTGCTGCTGCTGTAGCTGCTGCTGCTGTAGCTGCTGCTGCTGTTGTTATAATTTTTGCTGGTGGTGGTTGTGTTATTGCAGTTGCTGCTGCTGGAGCTGCTCCTGTTGCTGCTGTTCTGGTTGATGCTGCTGTAGCTGCTGCTGTTGTTGCAGTTGCTGCTTCTATCGTAACTGTTGCTACTGTTGTTGTAATTGCTGCTGGTAACATTGGGGTACTGTACGTTTGGACACACCTGGGATAGGCCCGTGTGTGTGTGTATGTGTGTGTGTGTGTGTGTGTGTGTGTGTGTGTGTGTGTGTGTGTGTGTGTGTGTGTGTGTGTGTGTATGTGTGTGTGCCAGGGAGAGCTGGTAAGGCTAAATATAAATCCGTAATACCAAATCATTAGCCGCGTTGATGGGAAGCTCTCTGGATTACCAAAATGCTCCCTGAGTACTCGGTCTTGACGACATTCCCACGCCTACCTGGCAGCCTGGCAGCCTGGCAGCCTGGCACCAGGCGCTAAGCCAGCAGTGGCTTATAAGATTAATAATGCATTTCGTTAACATTCAGGAGACGTGAGAGAGAGAGAGAGAGAGAAAGAGCACTGATGCTGGGTAATGACTCTCTTCCTTCCATTGCTGTATGACTCCTACGGGTTAGCTCTTCCCCATGATTATAATAATTATAATAATATTTATAATAATGACACTAATAATAATAATAATAATAATATGGTAATAAAAATAATGGTTATAGTCTTTCTAATGATTTATAATAATTAATAATATAAGAACTAGGAACTCCTAAAATCCTTTAGATTATATTCTCCTCAGTTCTGCCCAGAAAAATATGTGACACTTCATACCTGGAAGCTGCTGGAGTGACTCGTTCCAAATCTGCATACTGACATTACTCCCAACGAGTGCGTAAGGCTAGCTGGTCTAGTGGGTAACGCAACGGGCTGGAGTTTTGAGACTCTATGACCGCGGGTTCAATCCCGGCCGGGGGTATGGTTTGTTTGCAATCGTGTCATTACGATTTCTTGAGTCATGTTGACGGCAGTGAAGGGACTTGAGCTAGAGTTCGTCACGGCCACGCTAGCTGGAGATTCGTCTGTAAAAACTTGTATTTGTGGTCACAGAGGTGCCTGTGCTAACCTTCCTATGGTGTAGAAATATACCTGGTTGGATGAATCTTATTGTGGCTAGCTGGTCTAGTGGCTAACGCGACGGGCTGGAGTTTTGAGACTCTGTGACCGCTGGTTCAATCCCGGCCGGGGGTATGGTTAGACTGTGTAAAACACCTCCAATGAAAATCATGGACGCAGTGATACTATCTAACCTGATAAGTATAAGAGGCCCCAACCACAGGGTAAAGTTTCCAACAGACCCTAGTCTTCAACAGGTAGGTTTCCAACAGACCCTCGTCTTCAACAGGTAGGTTTCCAACAGACCCTCGTCTTCAACAGGTAAGTTTCCAACAAACCCTCGTCTTCAACAGGTAGGTTTCCAACAGACCCTTGTCTTCAGCAGGTAGGTTTCCAACAGACCCTTGTCTTCAGCAGGTAGGTTTCCAACAGACCCTTGTCTTCAGCAGGTAGGTTTCCAACAGACCCTTGTCTTCAGCAGGTAGGTTTCCAACAGACCCTTGTCTTCAGCAGGTAGGTTTCCAACAGACCCTCGTCTTCAGCAGGTAAGTTTGCAAATTTCTAATCACCAGGGCTGTGGGGCTCAGGTTGCGTCTTGAGATCACCTAACAGCCTCATTGATCAGGTTGTCAATCTCGCCTTCCTTCTTCTATATTCATGCAATTAGCCCCTGCTACTTATCTATTTTTTTTTGTCTCCTTCTAGGCCTTGATGCCAATGACGGAAGGTTTAACAAATTGGCTAGAGCTTCCCTTCCATTCTCCTGGAACTGTATAACCCCTACGGTTTTACCGCTTCCCAGGAAAAAAGAGTAATAATATTAACAATAAATAATCCTTCCTAATTGCTTCACTGTCTTCTCTCCTCCTCTTCTCCTCCTCTTCTCCTCCTCTCCTCCGTGCCAAGATGAAAGAAGCTGCTCCATCTCGCCCCGACACACACATACCCACATTATGCGAGGAATTTAAATCCTCCGCCAGCAACATGTCTTCCCGGAGTTAAAGATGTAATTCACTACGGTTTTCTTCAGCAGTGGCATTAGTGGTAATAAATGTAAAACAAGAGAGAGACAGGAGGAGCAGAGATGAGTTGTTGCAAGGCAGCAAACATTTTTTGGGGGGTTTTATCGACGGTGAGTTGATTAGCATACATCGTCTGGCATTTCTCGTGCAGGACGTGTGAGGAGGTTTAGAGACGGAGGCTACGGAGGCGTAGGACGGTAGTGTCGGCGGCCAGGGAATGGGAGGAGCTGCAATAATGGTGGGAGTTATGGCGCAGACATGACTCCAGTCGTGACCTGTTCTCCAGGCCTCGCCCGGCTGGACCGCACTCCTGCCTCGGTACCTCGAACTCCCGTCCTGATGCTTCGAGCTCCTGTTCTGATTCTGCGAGCTCCTGTTTTGATGCTGCGAGCTCCTGATTTGTTGCTTCGAGCTCCTGTTCTGATGCTGCGAGCTCCTGTTTTGATGCTTCGAGTTCCTGTTCTGATGCTGCGAGCTCCCTTTCTCATACACTGAACTCCCATCCTGATGCTTCGAACTCCCGTCCTGATGTTTCGAACTCCCTTCCTGATGCTTCGAACTCCCGTCCTGATGCTTCGAACTCCCGTCTTGATGCGTTCTGCTCCAGCCCCGATATAAATCCCCCCTACCTTGATTCCAAGAGATCTAATGGATCATCGACTTCATATCACGAAACACCGCAAAGCGCAGGAAAGAGTTAGCAACCATTAAGAATACATCATTAAAACTGACAAAGGAGACGAGATAATGTGAGAAATCACGAAAGCGTTTGGAACTTCATGAATGTTTTCACAGGAGTTGTTTTGCGTATTGTAATATCACCTTTTACTGTCATTTTATTGCGTATATATACACACGCATACACACACACATACACACACATACACACATACACACATACATACATAAATACGTATATATATATATATATATATATATATATATATATATATATATATATATATATATATATATATATATATATATATATATATATATATATATATATATATATATATATATATATATATATATATATATATATATATATATATATATAAAGTCGCGATCACCCTCTTTCTCGTGTCCTAAGATGCCTGGAAGGCAGATGCAGCACTAGAGATGCTGCTGGTATTCTCCGGAACCTCTTGTCTGCACATGGTGTACTGCTGCCGACAGTGAAGAAAATATGTACCAGTCAACCATAACTGTCATTGGGACTACGTTTCTCTCTTTTTTTTATTTTTTTACAGCTGTTTGAAGGCTGTTTATCATTCACCAACATTCTCTGGATGACGAGTGTCGCGACATGAACCGGAAGTGCTGATACCTTGATGGAATTAATCCATTCTGCCGTTCCTTCCTGCCCCATTTCCCTCTTTCCCCCACAAAGGGACGGAAGGTGGTAAGGGAAGGAGTAATCACTCTCTTGGAGACGGAACCAATAATTGAGTTGTGAGGAGAAGGAGGAGGGTGAGTTGCCTTCCCTCCTCACATCCGTCTTGGTGCGCTTCTCTGTGCTCTCTTATCTCTCTTAATGAGATTATCTCTCTTCCCCTGGGAGCCGGCAGGCCCACTAAATGATCGTAGTCCTCTCTCTCTCTCTCTCTCTCTCTCTCTCTCTCTCTCTCTCTCTCTCATTCTCTCTCCAGGTCACGTTTGCCTGTCAAATAACGTTACTCTGGTCAGACTTAGCAGGAGTGCAACGTATATGAGGGTCCAAGCAAACCTGTGACAAGAATGATTAGTTCTGTAGTACTGAGGAAATAGGAGAGAGAGAGAGAGAGAGAGAGAGAGAGAGAGAGAGAGAGAGAGAGAGAGAGAGAGAGAGAGAGATGAAGAGTAAGCAAGAGGGATATAAAACTTAGAGGCAGTTACTGCTAACTAATAATACCAACAGAAGTTATGGCTGCATAATCGTAGACTACAGGAAAGCCCTAGATAGGGTACCACGGAGATAACACCATCATTAAGAAACTGAACAAGTAAGCTGAAGTAACAGGAAACTGATCAAAAATAAGATAATACCTGTAGAACAGAGAACAAAGAGCGTTTATAAAACTTGAAGCATCAGGCTGAGTGAGAACATCTGGCTGAGGTCCCGCAAGGACATTGTTGGGTCCTATGGTGTCCCTGTTGTACATTATTAATATGACAAGAGGAAAAAACTAATTTGTGAATGGCACCAGAAGATTGATGACAACGAGAAAATACAAACAAAAGAGGATATATGAGGTTTTTAGAGGGTCGAATAATTAATTTTAACTCAAGCAAGAGCAATTAAGCAATTTAAATTTTCAGTATACTTAAGATATTTTTTGGTTAAAAATATCAATTTAGAGTTAAAAAAAAAAAGCCAAATCTTAAAGATTTTATTAACTTCTTCGTATTTAATATGAAATAAAATGATGGAATAACAACAGGGAGACGAGGGTTGGAGACCAAGGACAAACGGGCACCCGAAACAAGAAGAAACTCCCAGAAACTGATTAAGAATACCTGAAACGAACTCTCCCTTCAAACACATTCTCCTGAGCTCGTCTGACATCCCATTCTCGTACCACCAGTCATAATCCTGCAGATTTGAACGTTTTTTCATGCCTCTGATTAAGTTTGGTTATATACTTTTCTTTTTAAGTTCATGTAACTTAATGCACTAAGTTACACGTCTGGTAAGACATCAGACAAGTTGCTGGCATCACGCGACTGCTGTCTTGATGCTTGGACTTATACGGTATATGTACTCATACGGTACACCGTGTCACACTGTGTTCACACTCGGTAAACAGCGCTTCCAGCGATACCGTATACACACTCAGTGTACTGTTAGCCGGACATGAGTTCTGAAAGCGGGAAGCACATTGGCTGCGCTCAGAAGGATGGGCGGGGATGTCATGGTTCCGCGAACCGTATAAATTATGATGATGTTGCACTTCTGGAAAGATAGCTAGGGAACGAGCGATGCCAACTGTGTTTCCTCTATTTGGGTCGCTCTGCAAACGGTGGGTAACGATCGCGGTGTTTTTCTGTGCGTCTCTAATCAATGCAGTGACGTCTCAGGGCTGATGTCATAATATCTGGGGTTAAGAATAAAGAAGTCACAATACCGTGACTGGAACAAAGCACAAATAACCCGCACATAGAAGAGAGGAGCTTACCACGACGTTTCGCTCCGAATTGGACCATTAACTAGTTCATGATGCAAATCAATGTAACTAGTTAATAGTCCAAGTCGGACCGAAACGTCGCCGTACGTTTCTTTCTCCTATGTGCGGGTTATTTGTGTATTTGGAGCGAAGACAATTTTCTTAGCACTATCACTCTATGAAAAACAATATCTGTGTATCTCTGGGGAAAATGACACATCCTCTAAGGCATAGTGGTCAATAAAGTTAAAAATTAATGATCCATATTGGTGAGTAAGGAGTGTAGATAAAGAGAAATACATAGGCAGGATAAAGAGAGGATATATAGGCAGGATTAAGAGAGAATACGTAGGCAGGATTAAGAGAGGATACATAGGATAGAGGATACATAGGCAGGATTAAGAGAGGATACATAGGTGGATAGGGGGGCAATGTGGCAGATGTTGCAAGTGTATGGTGTAGGAGGTAGGTTACTGAAAGCAGTGAAGAGTTTTTACGAGGATAGTGAGGCTCAAGTTAGAGTATGTAGGAAAGAGGGAAATTTTTTCCCAGTAAAAGTAGGCCTTAGACAAGGATGTGTGATGTCACCGTGGTTGTTTAATATATTTATAGATGGGGTTGTAAGAGAAGTAAATGCGAGGGTCTTGGCAAGAGGCGTGGAGTTAAAAGATAAAGAATCACACACAAAGTGGGAGTTGTCACAGCTGCTCTTTGCTGATGACACTGTGCTCTTGGGAGATTCTGAAGAGAAGTTGCAGAGATTGGTGGATGAATTTGGTAGGGTGTGCAAAAGAAGAAAGTTAAAGGTGAATACAGGAAAGAGTAAGGTTATGAGGATAACAAAAAGATTAGGTGATGAAAGATTGAATATCAGATTGGAGGGAGAGAGTATGGAGGAGGTGAACGTATTCAGATATTTGGGAGTGGACGTGTCAGCGGATGGGTCTATGAAAGATGAGGTGAATCATAGAATTGATGAGGGAAAAAGAGTGAGTGGTGCACTTAGGAGTCTGTGGAGACAAAGAACTTTGTCCTTGGAGGCAAAGAGGGGAATGTATGAGAGTATAGTTTTACCAACGCTCTTATATGGGTGTGAAGCGTGGGTGATGAATGTTGCAGCGAGGAGAAGGCTGGAGGCAGTGGAGATGTCATGTCTGAGGGCAATGTGTGGTGTGAATATAATGCAGAGAATTCGTAGTTTGGAAGTTAGGAGGAGGTGCGGGATTACCAAAACTGTTGTCCAGAGGGCTGAGGAAGGGTTGTTGAGGTGGTTCGGACATGTAGAGAGAATGGAGCGAAACAGAATAACTTCAAGAGTGTATCAGTCTGTAGTGGAAGGAAGGCGGGGTAGGGGTCGGCCTAGGAAGGGTTGGAGGGAGGGGGTAAAGGAGGTTTTGTGTGCGAGGGGCTTGGACTTCCAGCAGGCATGCGTGAGCGTGTTTGATAGGAGTGAATGGAGACAAATGGTTTTTAATACTTGACGTGCTGTTGGAGTGTGAGCAAAGTAACATTTATGAAGGGATTCAGGGAAACCGGCAGGCCGGACTTGAGTCCTGGAGATGGGAAGTACAGTGCCTGCACTCTGAAGGAGGGGTGTTAATGTTGCAGTTTAAAAACTGTAGTGTAAAGCACCCTTCTGGCAAGACAGTGATGGAGTGAATGATGGTGAAAGTTTTTCTTTTTCGGGCCACCCTGCCTTGGTGGGAATCGGCCGGTGTGATAAAAAAAAAAAAAAAAAACATAGGATAAAGAGAGGACACATGGGCAGGATTAAGAGAGGATACATAAGGTAAAGAAAGGATACATAGGATAAAGAGAGGATACATAGGCAGGATTAAGAGAGGATACATAGAGAGGATCATAGACCCTTCTGCTAGTGCTGACACTGTTGCTACCCTCTTTGCATTGGATAATAGCCGCCCATACGGTGTTACCCTCACATAGGGACGTCAGACGTAAGTCTGGCGAAACCCTCGAGGAATTGTGGATTTCGTCACAAAAGCGTTGATACTTGGCCCCTTTGTAAATTACGGTGCTACAATGGTTTTTTAAAATTCTGAAAAGTACCTTATTGACTAGGGTTTAATATCAGCAGAATGAAAAAAAAATAGCTAATTTCCACACAGTATCTGATACTAAACTTTCTGGCTTGACAACAATGGACTTCGTTCATCTATATTTTCACGGTCACTCTTTTATTATAGAGTTCTTTTATTATAGAGTTCTTTTATTATAGAGTCATATATAACAATTTAAGGTGTATGAACGATAATACCGGAAAAAAATTTCGCTTTAGCTCATACCTTTGTAACCACAGATGATGACACGTTTGAGGTGTTAGTCACCATGTTTACATGATTAAGCAAACCAGTGTTGATAGTACTGAAGAATTCTTTATGTATGAAGGGTTCTTCAGGGTTCCTAGAGGCTGCAGTGGATTCTTCAGGGCTCCTAGAGGCTGCAGTGGGTTCTTCATGGTTCCTAGAGGTCACAGTGGTTGTTCTGGGTATTGTGATATCACCTGTTTACTGTAGAAACACTAACGTGTCAAGGAGATCACATCTTGTAAATCCGGATGTTTGTACTCGTGCATCACAACAGGTAAAACCACCAGACTGGATAAAGTGTATCCCGTGTCAGATGGAGATATCAGAAAAAAATATTGTAATTCCCAGCGCGAAGTATTCACAGCGGCAAAGGAGCTGGGTACCACATCCACTTTGAAAAAATGCGTTGAAGTTCTAGAATATATGTGCACCGTCTTCAATTATTTAGATCATTGGCTCAACCAAGAACCTAGTGTAGTAGTCACCTTGGCAGAAACACCAAATGGCTTAAATCGCGCTAAAGCAAACTCAGTATCACAGATCGTAAGGAAGCTGAGAAGAGGAAATCGACTGAATATAGTTATACCATAGACAACATCCCCCCCCCCAAAAAAAAAGCTTACCCGTTTGACTGATTAAAAACCCTTAAACTGTCCAAACGTAGATTTACGTTTTTACCGCTAGCGCTCCGAACGTAAATCAACTTTTTTTTTTTTTTTACATTTGAAAGCATGTAAAATAAAACGTAGATCTATGTTTGGAGAGCTAGTGGTACAAACATAGATCTACGTTTGGAGCGCTAGTGGTACAAACATAGATCTACGTTTGGAGCGCTAGTGGTACAAACGTAGATCTATGTTTGGGGTGCTAGCGGTACAAACGTAGATCTATGTTTGGGGCGCTAGCAGTACAAACATAGATCTACGTTTGGGGCGCTAGTGGTACAAACGTAGATCTATGTTTGGGGCGCTAGCGGTACAAATGTAGATCTACGTTTGGGGCGCTAGTGGTACAAACATAGATCTACGTTTGGAGCGCTAGTGGTACAAACGTAGATCTACGTTTGGAGCGCTAGTGGTACAAACGTAGATCTACGTTTGGAGCGCTAGTGGTACAAACGTAGATCTACGTTTGGAGCGCTAGTGGTACAAACGTAGATCTACGTTTGGAGCGCTAGTGGTACAAACATAGATCTACGTTTGGAGTGCTAGTGGTACAAAAGTAGATCTACGTTTGGAGCGCTAGTGGTACAAACGTAGATCTACGTTTGGAGCGCTAGTGGTACAAACGTAGATCTACGTTTGGAGCGCTAGTGGTACAAACGTAGATCTACGTTTGGACAGTTGAAGGCCAAGCTCGACCGATGGAAGTGAGTATGCTTCAGCATCACCTCACAATGTTATCAACACCTTTCGCCTGAGTGAGCAGCTGTCGTGGTAGAAAATCCACCTTAGGCTTACAAGGAAAAAAAAAAACGACTCAATGCAAAATTAAATAGAAGGATTCTAATTGCTCTGGAGGCAAAAATTTCATTCCAGTTTCTTAACAACTTTGTATGTACGACTACGTGTAAACTCATTCTGAAAGCAGTCTTTTTGGATCTCAATTTCCCGTCAAACAAGAGGAAAGGTAAACTAAGAATAGGAAGCAGAAATGGACGAAAGGAACAAGACACGAGAAAGAGAAAATAGA
>NC_091326.1:3498018-3530518 GCF_038502225.1 Cherax quadricarinatus | reverse complement strand
ACTGCTACTACTACTGCTACTGTTACTTCTACTGCTACTGTTACTACTACTGCTACTGTTACTACTACTGCTGCTATTACTACTACTGCTTCTATTACTATTACTGCTACTGTTACTACTACTGTTACTACTACTGCTGCTATTACTACTACTGCTGCTATTACTACTACTGCTACTGTTACTACTACTGTTACTACTACTGCTTCTATTACTACTACTGCTACTATTACTATTACTACTACTACTACTACTATCACTGCTACACCTACTACTACTACTAATAATAATAATAGTAAGAAATAATAATAATAACAATAATAATTATAACAGCAACAACAACAGCAACAACAACAACAACAACAACAACAATAATAATAATAATAATAATAATAATAATAATAATAATAATAATAATTATTATTATTATTATTTAACCCTTAAACTTCCTTTATAAACACATTTATGCACAATATATGGACACGCGTGTACAATAAACCTATTACTCTTATTTTTACTGTAATAATTATTATTGATATTATTACCCAGCCTTTGTACGGGCGTCAACTGGGTCATTAACTCGTCATCATTACGTCGAGAACACGTCAGGAACACGTCACAGCCGGCCGGAGAACAATACCAGAGGTCAGGTGGTGACCTGCTTAGTTCCGCCCAGACGGACTAATTGATTTTATTACCCGACGTTTTAATAAATTCTCCGGGTTTATAGTTACTCATTAACGGCGATAAATTAAAGTCAGGCACAATGGGGTTTTCGAGTTTAATTTTTTTGATTTATTTGACGTATAGGGAGGTGTATTTTTCGGTATATATATTTTTTTCTGTACTCCTTTACGAGGTCTCTCCTTCCTTCTCCTCCCATCCTCTTCACTCTTCCAGTCCTCTCTTCCATTACCGTTCCTCCAGTTTTCTCCATACCTCCTCTCCCGACTTCTCTTCCACTTCCTCCACTCCAACCCTCTCAACTACATTCCTTTCCCAGTCTCTCCTCCACAACCTTTCTTCCAGTCTCCCCCTCCTTCTTTACCTCCCATTCCGTCATCTCCCACTCCCCTTCCCTCCCCTCCCCTCATCTCCCCTCCTCCACAGCCCTCATAACTAGTAACGGACACAATTCGTAGTATATATATTGAAAAGGTTAATTCTGGTTCCTCTGCAAATACGTCCCATTGAGTAGAATTAACCAGCAATAAATGTTGAGTTTGAACGACTCTCACATTAACTCTGAGAGTTTAGTGCTACTTTGTATGTCGTGAACAAGTGATGCTACGTTCTGTACATACTGACGTTCTTATTAACAGACTTCAGCTGAGTCATCCCATTGCTTTACTCTCTTGTAACAGTGTAATAATTATTATTGTAATTTGATTGAAAAGGTACCGACACGCACACACACACACACACACACACACACACACACACACACACACACACACACACACACACACACACACACACACACACACACACATGTTAGTTTATAAATTAATACATTTAGCTATGCAATTAGGTAGGATTTTACATGTTATGGTGCTCACGGTGCAAGTTACCTATTTAGTTATTGGTTTATGAATCTGTCAGTAGTCCCTCCTTACCACGGAAAGCCACGTTATCATACCCAATGTTGTGGCCACCAGCTTGGCCTCAAGGAGTGACCAGCTGTTCTCTCATAGAGGATATATGAAGCCCTCAACCTGAAGTTTTTACGGCTTTGTAGGTGACTGTGCAACATCAGTGAGATCCTCTCAGACGTTTCCCTTACATTGCGTTCTGATTAGGACGCGATGATCGTTGGTGAAGTGAATGTTATATATACACTGTGACCGTGGATAATGGGACATTGTGCGTGTCTCACTCGCTAGTTGGATCCAAATTCCAGATAGACTTTTGGAGCTCGTTGTGTTTTTAGGTTCCTAGACCCTAATGTGAATAGTTCTAGCGTTAATCTGAAGTTATATATGTATGAGAGAAACAATTCTACCTATGTGAAGGTTATGTTATGGGAACCTGGTGAAATCGCCAACTCCTGGTATCGTTTGGGATGTGAAACTATTACGAAGTGTTTTGGCTTTTGCACTGACGTTCATTATGAATGATTTTTCACGTGTGATATATTGTCTAGAAACTGACTGTTATCGTAAGACTAATGTTAAGTCTTCTTGTTTGTTTACTGATATCCAATTGCTTTACCTGATAAGAAAGGAGATACCTAGAGAGAATTCTAAAATGTATATCTATATTCATATATATATATATATATATATATATATATATATATATATATATATATATATATATATATATATATATATATATATATATATATATATATATATATATATATATATATATATATATATTGAGCCAGAGAAATTATATCTTATGAGTTAAAAATTATAGCTAAATGATATAAGCTAGTGAGTCGACTCCCTCTTTTTGTAATAGTGTAGTGGAGGCAGGATTTATACATAGCTTTAAGAAGGGGTACGATAAAGCTCATGGAGCAGGGAGAGAGTGGACCTAGTAGCGACCCGTGAAGAGGCGGGGTCAGGACCTATGAATTGACCTCTGCAAAAACAAATAGGTGAGTACACATGCTCGTTGAGCCTCAGAGTGGAAGGTAGTCTACCGCTGCCAGTGTCACTACTGTAACTACCAGCATCACTACACTGTTATCTCCACTATCATCATGAAGGTCACCACCACCACCACTACCACCACCACCACACACTACCACCACCACACACCACCACCACCACACACTACCACCACCACACACTACCACCACCACACACTACCACCACCACACACTACCACCACCACACACTACCACCACCACCACTACCACCACCACCACACACTACCACCACCACACACCACCACCACCACACACTACCACCACCACACACCACCATCACCGCCACACACCACCACCACCACCACCACCACCGCCACACACCACCACCACCACCACCACCACCACCACCGCCACACACCACCACCACCACCAAACACCACCACCACCACCGCCACACACCACCACCACCACCACCACCACCACCACCACCGCCACACACCACCACCACCACCGCCACACACCACCACCACCACCACCAACACTGCCACACACCACCACCACCACCACCACCACCTACACTGCCACACAGGACACACCACCACCACCACCACCCCCACACACCACCACCACCACCACCACCACCACCACTGCCACACACCACCACCACCACCACCACCACCACCGCCACACACCACCACCACCACCACCACCACCGCCACACACCACCACCACCACCACCACCACCACCACCGCCACACACCACAACCACCACCACCACCACCGCCACACACCACCACCACCACCACCCCCACACACCACCACCACCACCACCACCGCCACACACCACCACCACCACCACCACCACCACCACCGCCACACACCACCACCACCACCACCACCGCCACACACCACCACCACCACCACCGCCACACACCACCACCACCACCACCACCGCCACAGCCCAAATAAGATATTCCGTACTCCACCATTAAAGTGTTAAGGTGAGGCCAATTTCCCTCAGGTCAGCAAGGTAATTAAGCTAAATTGGAAGGAGAAAGTCGGCATTAATGAAGCCGCTGGCCATCCCCGCCTGAGTGAGTATCACTCTTAACAGCATCACCCGCCTCATTACCTCTAAATCTCAACCCTAATTGACCAAATAACAAATAGCTTTAAGGTTTGTCAGAGTAATGATATTCACGAATTTAATGTAATAATACTTAAATTATATCTTGTTGCTGTTACCTCGATTGTAAATATATCTGGTAAGTGGCCGTGGCTGGCCTTTATTCGTACCGTAAATGGCTGGGTTAATGGCTGTGGTACATAGCGACCAGCCAGTTGATGTGTCACCTATTGGTGACACAGGTGACACCTGTTGATAATTTTGCATGTGGCCAAGTGGTTTTTAAATTGGGTTGGACCATTTTTCATAAATAACAGGCGATATCTCTATTTTTTGCGAGGTGCGTTGGTAAGCCAGCGGAAGGTCTCAGTTAAATGACGTAAAGTCCTGCTGAACAAGGGACAAAGATATGACTAAGAGGGGGAATAGGGAGTAATTTTTTTTTCTCTCCTCACAAGCAAAATAATAACATCACCTCTGTCTTTGACAGGCTGATGATAAGTGTGTAGGTGTTGTGAGGGACGAGGTGAGGTGGTTACTGATGTCTCATGCCCGCCTTACCCTGCAGCGTTGCATCGCTCTTGTGGGTTTACCGCTTAAATATGATAATAATAACTAATCACTCGTGTTGGTACTGAGTTGCAATGAATTTTGAGGAGTAGTGTATCTCCCCGTCTCTGTTTGTCTCCCCGTCTCTGTTTGTCTCCCCGTCCCTGCTTGTCTCCCCGTCCCTGCTTGTCTCCCCGTCCCTGCTTGTCTCCCCGTCCCTGCTTGTCTCCCGGAGTCACCATTACTTATTAAGATGATGATGATAATGATGATAATGACGATCGTTACGACGACCATTGAAGACAACCAGCGCATTATTCCTTAGAATTATGACTCATATATATATAAATATATATATATATATATATATATATATATATATATATATATATATATATATATATATATATATATATATATATATATATATATAATAGCCCGTGTTGTTATCTAGAAGCTCGACGCAACACTTTCACTACTGTCAAGCTTTTTTTTCGATTGTTAAGTAACTTTAAATTTACCGTAAGTTGTCAGGTGTGTGTGTGTGTGTGTGTGTGTGTGTGTGTGTGTGTGTGTGGTGTGTGTGTGTGTGTGTGTGTGTGTGAAGTGACACATACACACACACTCACAACCAGGTAACTGCTGCAGCATATGGACGCCTGGCAAACCTGAGAACAGCGTTTCGATACCTCAGTAAGGAATCGTTCAAGACTCTGCACACCGTGTATGTCAGGCCCATACTGGAGTATGCAGCACCAGTTTGGAACCCACACCTGGTCAAGCATATCATGAAATTAGAGAAGGTGCAAAGGTTTGCAGCAAGACTAGTTCCGGAGCTAACGGGAATGTCCTGCGAAGAAAGGTTTAGGAAAATCGGCCTGACGACACTGGAGGACAGGAGAGTTAGGGGAGACATCATAACGACATACAAAATACTGCGAGGAATTGACAAGGTGGACAGACAGGATGTTCCAGAGATGGGACACAGAAACAAGGGGTCACAGTTGGAAGTTGAAGACTCAGATGAATCACAGGGATGTTAGGAAGTATTTTTTTAATCTTAGAGTTGTCAGGAAGTGGAAAGTCTGGCAGGTGGCGTAGTGGAGGCAGGAACCATACATAGTTTTAAGACGAGATTTGATACAGCTCATGGAGCAGGGAGAGAGAGGACCCAGTAGCGATAAGTAAAGAGGAGCGCCAGGAGCTATGACTCGACCCGTGAACCACAAATAGGTGAGTATAAATATGTGAGCACACACACACACACACACACACACACACACACACACACACACACACACAATTAAAACATTAACCTACGCACTATTCGTACCTGGGTTAATGAATAGCCATACCTATAGCCAGCCTCGACTGCCAGATTCTAATTTCGCCAGCGAGGCGACCATGTATCAGCGCCCTTGTGATATTACATTGTGATATTACATGTACCTTTTCTCCTTAATTAAGTCCATTATAGCCAGCGTGTACAGACGGGTCACTCGGGTCACATTAGTGGGCTAAACCAGACCCCAGTAAGCGTTCGCTAACAGTTATTAAACCGGTGGTTTTACAAACCCACCTGACTAATTTAACTCGTGCCGCCACCCGCTCGACGTAACTCATTTGGTTCTGAAGTCAGTTGAATAAGTTATCGGTTAAGTAAACCAGCTTGGATAGCGAAACTAATTGATATCGTAAGTAAAAGAGACGTAGTGCTTACCAAACGTTTATATTGAGTTTTAACTCCGAGAATCTCGTTAATTAAGGTCGCTTACGGAGCGTAAGACATAATATAAATAACAGTTTCAAAGAATTAGATACACAGGAGCTGTGGCCCGACCCCTGCAACCACAATTAGGTGAGTACACTCCATCAAAAATGTTGATACGATGGCACCTTCAACTAGCTAGCAGCAACGATGGCACCTTCAACTAGCTAGCAGCAACGATGACACTTTCAACTAGCTAGCAGCAACGATGGCACCTTCAACTAGCTAGCAGCAACGATGGCACCTTCAACTAGCTAGCAGCAACGATGACACTTTCAACTAGCTAGCAGCAACGATGGCACCTTCAACTAGCTAGCAGCAACGATGGCACCTTCAGCTAGCTAGCAGCAACGATGGCACCTTCAACTAGCTAGCAGCAACGATGGCACCTTCAACTAGCTAGCAGCAACGATGGCACTTTCAACTAGCTAGCAGCAACGATGGCACCTTCAACTAGCTAGCAGCAACGATGGCACCTTCAACTAGCTAGCGGCAACGATGGCACTTTCAACTAGCTAGCAGCAACGATGGCACCTTCAACTAGCTAGCAGCAACGATGGCACCTTCAACTAGCTAGCGGCAACAATGGCACCTTCAACTAGCTAGCAGCAACGATGGCACCTTCAACTAGGTAGCAGCAACGATGGCACTTTCAACTAGCTAGCAACAACGATGGCACCTTCAGCTAACTAGCGGCAACGATGGCACCTTCAACTAGCTAGCGGTAACGATGGCACCTTCAACTAACTAGCGACAACGATGGCACCTTCAACTAACTAGCAGCAACGATGGCACCTTCAACTAGCTAGCAGCAACGATGGCACCTTCAAATAGCTAGCAGCAACGATGGCACCTTCAACTAGCTAGCAACAACGATGGCACCTTCAACTAGCTAGCAGCAACGATTGCACCTTCAACTAGCTAGCGGCAACGATGGTACCTTCAACTAGCTAGCAGCAACGATGGTACCTTCAACTAGCTAGCAGCAACGATGGCACCTTCACCTAACTAGCAGCAACGATGGCACCTTCAACTAGCTAGTAGCAACGATGGCACCTTCAACTAGCTAGCAGCAACGATGGCACCTTCAACTATCTAGCAGCAACGATGGCACCTTCAACTAGCTAGCAGCAACGATGGCACTTTCAACTATCTAGCAGCAACTATGGCATCTTCAACTAGCTAGCAGTAACGATGTCACCTTCAACTAGCTAGGAGCAACGATGGCACCTTCAGCTATCTAGCAGCAACGATGGCACCTTCAACTAGCTAGCAGCAACGATGGCACCTTCAACTAGCTGGCAGCATCGATGGCACCTTCAACTAGCTAGCAGCAACGATGGCACCTTTAACTAGCTAGCAGCAACGATGCCACCTTCAACTAGCTAGCAACAACGATGGCACCTTCAACTAGCTAGCAGCAACGATGGCACCTTCAACTAGCTAGCAGCAACGTTGGCACCTTCAACTAGCTAGCAGCAACGATGGCACCTTCAACTAGCTAGCAACGACGATGGCACCTTCAACTAGCTAGCGGCAACGATGGCACCTTCAACTAGCTAGCAGCAACGATGGCACCTTCAACTAGCTAGCAACAACGATGGCACCTTCAACTAGCTAGCGGCAACGATGGCACCTTCAACTAGCTAGCGGCAACGATGGCACCTTCAACTAGCTAGCAGCAACGATGGCACCTTCAACTAGCTAGCAGCATCGATGGCACCTTCAACTAGCTAACAGCAACGATGGCACCTTCAACTAGCTAGCAACAACGATGGCACCTTCAACTAGCTAGCAGCAACGATGGCACCTTCAACTAGCTAGCAGCAACGATGGCACCTTCAACTAGCTAACAGCAACGATGGCACCTTCAACTAGCTAGCAACAACGATGGCACCTTCAACTAGCTAGCAGCAACGATGGCACCTTCAACTAGCTAGCAACAACGATGGCACCTTCAACTAGCTAGCGGCAACGATGGCACCTTCAACTAGCTGGCAACAACGATGGCACCTTCAACTAGCTAGCAGCAACGATGGCACCTTCAACTAGCTAACAGCAACGATGGCACCTTCAACTAGCTAGCAACAACGATGGCACCTTCAACTAGCTAGCAGCAACGATGGCACCTTCAACTAGCTAGCAACAACGATGGCACCTTCAACTAGCTAGCAACAACGATGGCACCTTCAACTAGCTGGCAGCAACGATGGCACCTTCAACTAGCTAGCAGCATCGATGGCACCTTCAACTAGCTAGCAACAACGATGGCACCTTCAACTAGCTAGCAACAACGATGGCACCTTCAACTAGCTGGCAGCAACGATGGCACCTTCAACTAGCTAGCAGCATCGATGGCACCTTCAACTAGCTAACAGCAACGATGGCACCTTCAACTAGCTAGCAACAACGATGGCACCTTCAACTAGCTAGCAACAACGATGGCACCTTCAACTAGCTAGCAACAACGATGGCACCTTCAACTAGCTAGCAGCATCGATGGCACCTTCAACTAGCTAACAGCAACGATGGCACCTTCAACTAGCTAGCAACAACGATGGCACCTTCAACTAGCTAGCAACAACGATGGCACCTTCAACTAGCTAGCAACAACGATGGCACCTTCAACTAGCTAGCAGCATCGATGGCACCTTCAACAACTAGCAACAACGATGGCACCTTCAACAAGCTAGCAACAACGATGGCACCTTCAACTAGCTAGCAACAACGATGGCACCTTCAACTAGCTAGCAGCAACGATGGCACCTTCAACTAGCTAGCAACAACGATGGCACCTTCAACTAGCTAGCAACAACGATGGCACCTTCAACTAGCTAGCAACAACGATGGCACCTTCAACTAGCTAGCAACAACGATGGCACCTTCAACTAGCTAGCAACAACGATGGCACCTTCAACTAGCTAGCAACAACGATGGCACCTTCAACTAGCTAGCAACAACGATGCTAACAGCACCACCTTCAACTAGCTAGCAACAACGATGGCACCTTCAACTAGCTAGCAACAACGATGGCACCTTCAACTAGCTAACAGCAACGATGGCACCTTCAACTAGCTAGCAGCAACGATGGCACCTTCAACTAGCTAGCAACAACGATGGCACCTTCAACTAGCTAGCAACAACGATGGCACCTTCAACTAGCTAGCAACAACGATGGCACCTTCAACTAGCTAGCAACAACGATGGCACCTTCAACTAGCTAGCAACAACGATGGCACCTTCAACTAGCTAGCAGCAACGATGGCACCTTCAACTAGCTAGCAACAACGATGGCACCTTCAACTAGCTAGCAACAACGATGGCACCTTCAACTAGCTAGCAGCAACGATGGCACCTTCAACTAGCTAGCAGCAACGATGGCACCTTCAACTAGCTAGCGGCAACAATGGCACCTTCAACTAGCTAGCAGCAACGATGGCACCTTCAACTAGCTAGCAGCAACGATGGCACTTTCAACTAGCTAGCAACAACGATGGCACCTTCAGCTAACTAGCGGCAACGATGGCACCTTCAACTAGCTAGCGGTAACGATGGCACCTTCAACTAACTAGCGACAACGATGGCACCTTCAACTAGCTAGCAGCAACGATGCGGTGATTAACGGCAGCAAATTAAATTTTGCAGTGGTTTCTGTGTGTCTGTAGAGGTTTCTGTGTGTCTGTAGAGGTTTCTATGTGTCTGTAGAGGTTTCTGTGTGTCTGTAGAGGTTTCTGTGTGTTTGTAGAGGTTTCTGCTTGTCTGTAGAGGTTTATATGTGTCTATAGAGGTTTCTGTGTGTATGTAGAGGTTTCTGCTTGTCTGTAGAGGTTTCTGTGTGTCTTTAGAGGTTTATATGTGCCTGTAGAGGTTTCTGTGTGTCTGTAGAGGTTTCTGTGTGTCTGTAGAGGTTTCTGTGTGTCTGTAGAGGTTTTTGTGTCTCTAGAGGTTTCTGTGTGTCTGTAGAGGTTTCTGCCTGTCTGTAGAGGTTTCTGCCTGTCTGTAGAGGTTTCTGCCTGTCTGTAGAGGTTTCTGCCTGTCTGTAGAGGTTTCTGTGTGTGTGTGTAGACATGGGTCCCACCAACAGCTAGTTCTCTGGTTTCGCTAAACAAATGAATACCATCATCAGGGACAAGACTAAAACTTTTACGGGAGGTGACAACATCAGTACCAAAAATCAGCATTCATACTTCGTAAAAAATATCATCCTTAAAAAAAATCTAGAGCTTTTCAGTTATATTATGTAAATTCTGAACGATACATTCCCAAAAGATATATATTTTCCTAGAAGGGATTTGTAAATAAATGGTTTGCAACGTTTAGATATTTTTTTTTTCCAGAATGAAGATACCCGAATGCTGCAGAAGTGTCTAATTTAAAAGGAATTTGATTGCATCGAAGGTTAATGGTCGAAATGTAACTGTTTGGTGTAGTAGAGAAGGTTAAGGTAGAAAAGAGCCAGTAATTTAGTAGCCAGATGTAGGTAATTAACTGGAATCGTAACAAATGGAGTTCCTCAGGACGTGATCCTCGAATCAATCCTGTTCACCATTTCTATATATCTCAAAATGGGAGTGACATCTCGAGCTATAAAATTCACAAATGATACGATGAGAAAAACGTCTCATCCTGCCCAGTGGCCAGAAAAGTAAAAAACTAGTTTCAATACGAGCAAGTGTAATGTATCTGAGTTATAAGAATGTCAAGAGTGAAACTTAAAACGTTTTGATGCCACGTTGACCGAGACGAAAGAAGAGGATCCAGCAGCGTCAGTGTTAATGATCTGAAGAGCAATAAGAAGTATAAACATACCACGGGTGGGGTCAGAACCCGCGATCAGAGAGTCTCAGAACTCCAGACCGACGCGTTAGCCACTGGACCAGCTAGCCACATTAAGATTCTACATCATAGGAAGGTTAACATAGGCACCACTGTGACTCACGATTTCGTGAGTCACTAAGAAGTGTCGTCGAGAAGTAAATCAATCATGGATCGAGGCGTGACTCACTAACAGGAAGCAGTGAGTTCATAAATGGGATAAAATCTGAGTTGGAGTCTGGAACAAGTAGTCTTGCACAGGAATCAGAAAATCTTTCTAACAACACACTTAAAAAAAAAACATTAGAACGTACTTGTTAGAAATCATCTTGATTATGCCACTCAATTTCCGTCTTCAAATTATATAAAAAAAACGTCTTAGACGTGAGGGCGCGACGTCTACACGTCTAAGACGTGAGGTCTTAGACATGAGGGTGGAAACGGAGATCATGAAACTCCATTCAGATCTCTACAAAAAAAAAAAATGACAAACTAAAACGTAGAGAGCCGTTGACAGCATAAGTGATTCAGCATTATGAAAGAACGCTATGAAACCACGAGGCAAGTGGTGCAAAGAACATGTTGTCAAATATTTCTTTACAGTCATATGTCGCACGCACAAACTGCCCTCAGATATTACAAATACAGAAAACACATTACTTAAAATACCATTCGAACAATCACTGCAAATATCAGATTAACTGTAATACAAACACTGTCTGTCGTTTCTGATACCTAACATGATCAGTACGTGTTGAAACTGGTTTTTATTTCAAGTTTCTTATTAAATATGCATGCATAGTGTTCAGTAAGACATGGTACTTTTCTTAACCTAAATTTTTCAAGGTGGTAGTGTTGGTGAAGGGACTGGAAGGTGTGAATAGGCTTACAACTCCTACTAGCTAAACAGACGTAAAACTAGCAAGACTGTAGTTAGTCCTCTGCAGCTAGTATTGATGTAAACTCAAACGTCTTTTTATAAGTCTTTCCCCTGAACCTGGTTTCAATAACAGGCCACATCAACAATCCCAAATATATTGCCAGATGAAGTCAATGATTTAAATAACCACAGATTACTACTGCTACTATTACTACTACTATTATTACTACTTTTACTACTACTAATACTACTACTACTACTACTACTACTACTACTACTACTACTACTACTACTAATAATAATAATAATAATAATAATAATAATAATAATAATAATAATAATAATAATAATAATAATAATAATAAAATTTTATTTCAAATCATAAAAAATACACAAAAATATGAAACCCTGTATACAACAGTTCGGGCAAAGTATTTCCTCCTTTGAGCCGAGAACGAGAGGCAGTCACTTGAGATGTGAATATTTAACAGATTTTCTCCCCTGAACGTGGAGTGAGTTAAGCAGGGGCCCCTATACTCCACCAAGAAATGTAATCAGTCCTTCCTCACACAAGTAGACGTATCTGACCCTCTCCCCTACCTCCGACACATGTTAAAATAAAACAAAACACACAAAAACATGAGTGTAGCTCCGAGAACAGGAGTCATACTACCTGTTTGGTATGGTGTGAGTAACACCTCCATTTCCCGTCTAAGTGGAGTGATTACGGCTTCTCCAGTGCGAATTCTTAAATCTACAACACCCTTTGATTTCCTGGGAGCAAGAAGTTGTTAAGCATATCTCGTAATTGGAGTATCATTGCGAGTAGTGGCGTGAACTCTTCACCACCGTCCGAGCAGGAAGACACGAACTACTGTGACCGCTGCACCACCACAGGAAGACACGCACCGCTACTCGGATTACAAAACGTAAAGTGCACCACTTCTCAGGGTGAAACCTGCAGCCCTAACCAACCATCAACTGCACGGCATTATTGAAGAGGGGATGGGGGGAAAGCCGAGACGAGGGCGCTCCAGGGAACTCTAACCCTTAGCACCTACTGCCCTGCGGACTTATGTTACCCTTTCAGGGGCGGCATCGACAGCCTCACGGTGCCACTCAAGCCATGTATAACTCAAGAGGAGTTCTGCACTCAGGGGCCAATTGGTGTCCTAAACATACGTGGGCAGCGAGGTGTGTGTTATTGCTCTACACATACCTCACACGAGATAAATTTATAAATTAGACGATAAAGAAGGCGTAAAGTTAGGAGAGTGACGGACCTAGAGTCGAGTTTAAATTCCGTGAAGATGTCATGGATTAAATTGCCAGCGAAGTGCTGTGTGATGAGGCCGAAGTAAGTGCCTGTCGGCAGTGACCTCCTGGGACCCACAAAAGTGTAAATTTAGGGTCGATTACCAACTGCCCGACCACCAGATACCGACCACCAGTTACCGACCACCAGCTGCCGACACTAGTTTCCGACCACCAGCTTACGACCATCAGCTTCCGACCACCAACGATCTACAACTCCTTGCCTTCTCTCATCACAACAAGTTACGAGAATTAAAAAAAAAAAAAAAGTCCTTGGCGCGGGAGGAGCAGGTATGCATTAGTGGAGGTGCAGGTGACTACTCAACACAGGAATGCGTGGTTTACCGAATTCTTCTTTGTCACTGAAGAGAATTTAAGATAATGCGCTGGCGAACCTCTGGTAGTTAGGCAGGGATATAGCCAGATGGTAATGATGTTGGGAGATGTGGCTGGTGTTGTGTGGAACAGATGCTGTGAGGTGTGGCCCTTGAGGGGATAAAATTTGCTGTTTTTTCGTGAGAGGGAAGTAGTTGAATGAATCGTAGCTAGCGTTGTAGAACAAAGGTATACCTGGAGTATATCTGGAGGGGGTTTCCAGGTGTGTACAGGCGGTGTGCTGTGGGTGAGTCTGGAGTGGGGATGGGCAGGTGTGGATAGTGGGGAGATATGAGGAGGTTATGTGTGGGGGGGAGGGAAGAAACGCCCCTCCCCAACAGATCAATGTAATACAGTTTATGGTATTCTTAGTCTCATTCCTCGTTTGGAGTTTCTGTTATATTCGAACGACAAGTGCGACTTCTGGAGGCTCGATCCTCCTTCCGCTAATTTCGGGAAAGACACGTGCGTGTCTCGCCTCAAGTTGCGTGCTTATATCCCATCTGGAATCGCGTGCGCGTGGTGTCCAACTTCAGTTGTGTGTGCGACTCACCTCAAGTTGCGTGTGTGTGTTGTGGTTGCAGGAGTTGAGTCTTAGTTTCTGTGTGTGTGCGCGTGCGTGTGTGTTTGTTTGTGTGTGTGTGTGTGTGTGTGTGTGTGTGTGTGTGTGTGTGTGTGTGTGTGTGTGTGTGTGTGTGTGTGTACTCACCTAGTTGAGGTTGCGAGGGTCGAGTCCGAGCTCCTGGCCGCGCCTCTTCACTGATCGCTACTAGGTCACTCTCCCTGAGCCGTGAGCGTGTGTGTGTGTGTGTGTGTGTGTAGCACCACAAGATTGCGTGCAAGTCTCCAGCACTCGCCTGTGTTATTTACAAGCTGACACTGACGTCAAAATGTCGTAAAAATCAACGAACGACATTTTCATGCATCGAGTTTGGCGTTCGCTCTAATTAGATAATTTCGAACGCGTGTTAATGAGTTGGCGAAGCTCGCCAGGCACATTAATTTGAAAATATAACACAGACAAGCAGGCAGCAGGTATACCGTAGCTTCGGGGATACCTGAATGTTATACATTACCCACACGACTAGGAATTACACACGTGTGCGATATCTGGGTATCTTTATTTGTATACGTTTTGCCAACCAGTGCCTTCATCAGTACAATACAATGCAAAAGACGAGGCAGTGCCCAGGCAAGCAGTCAGGCAGTAGCCAGGCAAGCAGTCAGGCAGTAGCCAGGCAAGCAGTCAGGCAGTAGCCAGGCAAGCAGTCAGGCAGTAGCCAGGCAAGCAGTCAGGCAGTAGCCAGGCAAGCAGTCAGGCAGTAGCCAGGCAAGCAGTCAGGCAGTAGCCAGGCAAGCAGTCAGGCAGTAGCCAGGCAAGTAGTCAGGCAGTAGCCAGGCAAACAGTCAGGCAGTAGCCAGGCAAGCAGTCTGGCAGTAGCCAGGCAAGCAGTCAGGCAGTAGCCAGGCAAGCAGTCAGGCAGCACCCAGGCAAGCAGTCAGGCAGTAGCCAGGCAAGCAGTCAGGCAGTAGCCAGGCAAGCAGTCAGGCAGTAGCCAGGCAAGCAGTCAGGCAGTAGCCAGGCAAGCAGTTAGGCAGTAGCCACGCAAGCAGTCAGGCAGTAGCCAGGCAAGCAGTCAGGCAGTAGCCAGGCAAGTAGTCAGGCAGTACCCAGGCAAGCAGTCAGGCAGTACCCAGGCAAGCAGTCAGGCAATACCATGGCAAGCAGTCAAGCAGAAGCCAGACAAGCAGTCAGGCAGTGCCCAGGCAAGCAGTCAGGCAATACCCAGGCAAGCAGTCAGGCAGTAGCCAGGCAAGCAGTCAGGCAATAGCCAGGCAAGCAGTCAGGCAGTACCCAGGCAAGCAGTCAGGCAGTACCCAGGTAAGCAGTCAGGCAGTACCCAGGCAAGCAGTCAGGCAGTACCCAGGCAAATAGTCAGACAGTGCCCTGGTAAGCAGACAAGCAGTACCCAGGCAAGCAGTCAGGCAGTGCCCAGGCAAGCAGTCAGGCAATACCAAGGCAAGCAGTCAGGCAATACCCAGGCAAGCAGTCAGGCAGTACCCAGGCAAGCAGTCAGGCAGTACCCAGGCAAGCAGTCAGGCAGTGCCCAGGCAAGCAGTCAGGCAGTACCCAGGCAAGCAATCAGGCAATTCCCAGGCGAGCAGTCAGGCAGTACCCAGGCAAGCAGTCAGGCAGTACCCTGGCAAGCAGTCAGGCAGTACCCAAGCAAGCAGTCAGGCAATACCAAGGCAAGCAGTCAGGCAATTCCCAGGCAAGCAGTCAGGCAGTACCCAGGCAAGCAGTCAGGCAGTACCGAGGAAAACAGTCAGGCAATACCAAGGCAAGCAGTCAGGCAATATCCAGGCAAGCAGTCAGGCAGTAGCCAGGCAAGCAGTCAGGCAGTACCCAAACAAGCAGTCAGGCAGTACCCAGGCAAGCAGTCAGGCAGTACCCAAGCAAGCAGTCAGGCAGTACCCAGGCAAGCAATCTGGCAGTACCCAGGCAAGCAGTCAAGCAGTACCCAGGCAAGCAGTCAGGCAGTACCCAGGCAAGCACTCAGGCAGTACCCAAGCAAGCAGTCAGGCAGTACCCAGGCAAGCAATCTGGCAGTACCCAGGCAAGCAGTCAAGCAGTACCCAGGCAGGCAGTCAGGCAGTACCCAGGCAAGCAGTCTGGCAGTAGCCAGGCAAGCAGTCAGGCAGTAGCCAGGCAAGCAGTCACGCAGTAGCCAGGCAAGCAGTCAGGCAGTACCCAGGCAAGCAGTCAGGCAGTGCCCAGGCAAGCAGTCAGCCAGTACCCAGGCAAGCAGTCAGGCAATACCCAGGCAAGCAGTCAGGCAGTACCCAGGCAAGCAGTCAGGCAGTATCCAGGCAAGCAGTCAGGCAGTGCCCTGGCAAGCAGTCAGACAGTACCCAGGCAAGCAGTCAGGCAGTACCCAGGCAAGTAGTCAGGTAGTACCCAGGCAAGCAGTCAGGCAATACCCAGGCAAGCAGTCAGGCAGTACCCAGGCAAGGAGTCAGGCAGTACCCAGGCAAGCAGTCAGGCAGTGCCCAGGCAAGCAGTCAGGCAGTACCCAGGCAAGCACCCAGACAGTACCCAGGCAAGCACCCAGGCAGTACCAAGGCAAGCAGTCAGGCAGTACCCAGGCAAGCAGTCAGGCAGTACCCAGGCAAGCAGTCAGGCAGTACCCAGGCAAGCAGCCAGGCAGTACCCAGGCAAGCACCCAGGCAGTACCCAGGCAAGCAGCCAGGCAGTACCCAAGCAAGCAGTCAGGCAGTGCCCAGGCAAGCAGCCAGGCAGTACCCAGGCAAGCACCCAGGCAGTACCCAGGCAAGCACCCAGGCAGTACCCAGGCAAGCACCCAGGCAGCACCCAGGCAAGCAGCCAGGCAGTACCCAGGCAATCAGCCAGGCAGTACCCAGGCAAGCAGTCAGGCAGTACCCAGGAAAGCACCCAGCCAGTACCCAGGCAAGCAGCCAGGCAGTACCCAGGCAAGCAGTCAGGCAGTACCCAGGCAACCACTAGTTACCAATAAATAACCTTCAGACACATTAGTCATTCCAAAAGTTTTCGTCCATTTATTTACCCGTCATCAGAGTACATAGTAGCAGATGGTTTAGCAGACTGTCCTCTCGCTCACGTTCACATAATGCAACTCTTCCCAAACATAACTTACTTAAACGTTCCCAATTATTGTTTGCACCTGACACCCCAAACTTCTCTGTTGCATGTTATACAACAATGTCTGCCACTTAAGTATTAAAAACCCCAAGTTAATTATTGTTTCTTGGCTTAAGACAAATTTTAAATAAAAATGCAGATTATGTAAATATCGCAAACCAGACGATGCAGGATGCAAAACAATCACGGGGGAGCAGAATGATGGCTCGTGTTGCAATCAACACTCCAGTGAAGACGTCCTTCGGGAACGTACTTACTTGGACATCCTCCTCTTTTCTGCAATTTTGCAAGCTCCTGATGGTGTGTTGATTGCAACACGAAAGGCCTGGAGCCATCATTCTACTCCCCCCGATGTTCTCCTGCTAACCCTTTTTAGGGGCCTAGTTCCCAGGCCTTTTGTTTATCCACATGCTCTTTGCCCTACCCTCCACAGGATGCATATAGAGTGCCCAATAAATTACTCGCTTCGACGGTAAAAACTAAAATCTAATCTCTCTTAATGGTGCCACCCTCTGTGGCCTGGTGATGACACTCGCGTCGCGGTGCCTAGCCCAGGAAGGACGATCAAGCCTCCGTTGTCTCGTACATGTATCACTCAAGAATCGGTTAACTTCTCCCATAGTCTCTCTGCCAACCTCCTGGTGCATGATCCTGATTAAAACACAATTTTAACATCCTCTTTCATCCTAAAATACTTTTTTTTTAGCATTTACCTCCATTCTTTTCTCTCCACAAATATCCATTCTACATCTGTATCACTGATATACTTCTTGCTTCTTAGATACACTTGAATCTATTTCACCAAACCTTCAAATCGAGTGAGAGAGAGAGAGAGAGAGAGAGAGAGAGAGAGAGAGAGAGAGAGAGAGAGAGAGAGAGAGAGAATATATATAATTGCGAGCACTAACCCTGAGGGCACGGGTGGTGCGTGTTGAAGTATATTACAAAGGTGACAATTATTTCAAGATGAGACACACACTCCCAGCAAGCTGGAGACAGAGACAGGGAGAGATATAGACGGTGAGGACGATATAGGGAGACAGTAAGACAGCGATGGCGATATATAAAGAGACAGCGAGGGCGTAACAGAGGCAATGAGACAGCGAGAGGGACAAGAGAAAGCATTTCCTCTTGTTTCTTCTCACAAAATTATATACAGTGACACTAACCCCTATTGTACACGATAGCCACATAATGGGGAACATCCGCAGAGTCCTGCTACCCTATTCTATATAGCAGTTACACAGTGGGAGCACAAATTATATTTTTTCTGTCACATTTCATCACTCAGGACGGGTCTCACATGGTGTTGAAATCTGTCAGCCTGAGTTGGGAAATTAGGGAGGAATGGAAAAGGAAAGGGAAAGAGAGTTATGGAAAGCGGGAATGGTGACGTGAGGGATGGAAGAGGGAGGGAGACAGGGGTGTAAAAAGAGAAGAGTGGGAAAGGAGGGAGGCAGTGAAGGAATGGATGAAAAGAGGAGAAGGGGAATGGAGAAGGCGAGGAAAAAACAGAAGGGGATTGGGAGGAAAAACAGTGAGGGGGGGGGGAAGGAAGGGATGGAAGAGTAAAGAGAGGGAAGGAGAACAATGATGAAGAGGGGAGATGGGATAGAAGGATATAAAAAAGACAAAAAAAAAAGGGAAAAGACATTAGGAAGGAGAGAACGAAAAAAAAAATCACATTTTACCCATCTTTTTAAATTACACATTTATCTTCCACATTAATTCAAAATCACATTTATTACATGAACACGTATTAAGAACATAAGAACGAAGGAACACTGCAGAAGGCCTACTGGCCCATGCGAGGCAGGTCCAAGTCTCCTACCGGCTTAAGCCAATGCACCCAACCTAGTCAGGTCAGGTCACATTGACTCTAGGGAGGAACACGGCAACCGACCTTGTAGCACAAGCTATCAGGTCCAACTCACACCCACCCACATCCACTCATGTATTTATCCAACCTATTTTTAAAGCTACACAACGTTGTGGCCTCTATAACTGTACTCGGGAGTTTGTTCCACTCATCCACAACTCTATTACCAAACCAGTACAGTGGACCCCCGCTTAACGATCGCCTCCCAATGCGACCAGTTATGTAAGTGTATTTATGTAAGTGTGTTTGTACGTGTATGTTTGGGGGTCTGAAATGGACTAATCTACTTCACAATATTCCTTATGGGAACAAATTCGGTCAGTACTGTCACCTGAACATACTTCTGGAATGAAAAAATATCGTTATCCGGGGGTCCACTGTTCTTTCCTATATCCAGGCACCTCAAGACGGATGGAAAACCCTGCTGGGTTTGTGGAAGACAGCTATACAATACCTACAAGATGAAAGTTAAGACACATGTGCAACATTTGGTTAGCTTTATTGTAGACGTTTCGCCATCCAGTGGCTTTATCAATACAGATAATGGACATGATGAGAAATCAGAAGAACTATACACAAAAGATGAGGGACTGATTACCTCATCTTCTGACTTTAGTTCTTCTGATTTCTTATTATGTCCAAGTATCTGTATTGATAAAGCCACTGGATGGCGAAACGTCTACAATAAAGCTAACCTGCGGGGTTTGACTGAGATCCTCGCCTCTCACCACGGTGATCTTCAGGTTTCGAGAGAAAAGACAAACTAAACTGGTAAAGGTATTCCAGATGTGACTTGGTAATTGTCCTGAACGAACCCACAGTGATTTTAATCAACTTTCTTCTGAGTGTTTTAATTCTTGCCTGACATAATCTACCCTAAAATCACTCTAAAGTTAACCTGATCTAACTTAATTTACAATAACGAGGAAAGCATTTGAAAGAAAAACCAGGAAAAGGTTAAGAATCTGACGTCGAAAATCACGTCAAAATGGAAAAAAGTATCGTTTTAAAAATATATTGGGACACGTTATAAATAATCGCTTAACTCCCGCAAGATCTGCGGGTCACGGTGCGCGGTTTAGTCGCTCTACGTCTTAATATTTGTCGTGTGCTCACGAACGCAAGGGAAGGAGGTGGGTCGAATCTACGGTGAAGCTGCGGTCCTCCCCTCTCTGCGGTGATATGCGGCTCTCCCTTCCTGCAGTGCAGCTGTGGCCCGCCCCTCCCTGCAGTGCAGCTGTGGCCCGCCCCTCCCTGCGGAGCAGCTGCGGCCCGCCCCTCCCTGTGGTGCAGCTGCGGCCCGCCCCTCTCTGCGGTGATCTGTGGCCCTTCCCTCCCTGTGGCGCAGCTGTGGTCCGCCCCTCCCTGCAGTGCAGCTGTGGCCCGCCCCTCCCTGCGGAGCAGCTGCGGCCCTCCTCTCCCTGTGGTGCAGCTGCGGCCCGCCCCTCCCTGTGGTGCAGCTGCGGCCCGCCCCTCCCTGCGGTGTAGCTGCGGTCCGCCCATCCTTGTGGTGCAGCTGCTGCCGGCCCCTCCCTGTGGTGCAGCTGCGGCCCTCCTCTCCCTGTGGTGCAGCTGCGCTCCTCCCCTCCCTGCGGTGCAGCTGCGCCCCTCCCCTCCCTGCGGTGCAGCTGCGGCCCTCCCCTCCCTGTGGTGCAGCTGTGGCCCCCCCCGCCATGTGGTGCAGCTGCGGCCCCTCCCTGTGGTGCAGCTGCGGCCCTCCCCTACCTGCGGTGCAGCTGTGGCCCGCCTCCCTGCGGGCTCAAGCGAGCAGAACTCCTGGTTGGGGCAATTCGCACCTGGGGGGGGAGGGAGAAATCAGTGTTTAGTCGACGCCCCACGCGAGATTCAGTGTCGAGAAATGATTTGTGCTCGGCCGATTCTCGCGTAATGAGGTCGTTGTACGGATGTAAGTGAGAGAGAGAGAGAGAGAGAGAGAGAGAGAGAGAGAGAGAGAGAGAGAGAGAGAGAGAATATAAAAAGTGTTCTTGCCCTCGTTCGACTCACTGTGTTGATTTCCCCATCTATGTTTTTTGATGGTGTTTGGTTCCTCATCTCATTCCGCTGATCGAAATTTTCACTGTACGCATAACGCTCGTTCACCGAATCTGATTACACTCGTTGATCAGATCATTCGCCACGTTCGTTAGTGCTGTTCACGGAAGAACACGAATGTGTTTTTTTCCGGCCAGTGAGTTCAAGTATCTAAATGCTTTATAATTATTATTATTATTATTATTATTATTATTATTATTATTATTATTATTATTATTACATCATCAAATTAATATAATCATCTAGATTATTACCACAATATAAAACAAGCTTTAAACAGTGTGAAACGTGACGTGATTAAAGTTCTGTGAAGAGTGAAACGTGACTTGATAAAGCTTTACTCAGAGAAATACGATTTTTTGATAAAGCTCTACACAGAGCGAAACGCTGTCTCAAAAGCTCACACAAATAACCCGCACATAGGAGAGAGGAACTTACGACGACGTTTCGGTTCGACTTGGACCATTTACAAAGGTAGAAGCAGGGGAAGTAGAAGAAAGTGGAGGTAGGTGAAAGGGGGGTTAAGAGAAAGGGAGGTTAGGGGTGGGGGTAAATGGGGAAGGGGAGAAAGTGGAGGAGCATGTTGTCATTAATGGTAAAAAAATAGGTTAGGAAAAAGGTCAGGGCTGGTCAAGTGGAAGAGCAACGTTGATGGAGGTTGAAAGAGGTCGCGAGAGGCCATAAGGAGAACACAAGATGTCTCGAGAGGCCATAGGAAAACACTGCCCATACAGGGGGGAGAATAGGCACTTGAGACTTTCTTAAAAAGGGTAAAAATCAATAATTTTAACATACACACACACACACATACACACACATACACATACACACACACACACACACACACACACACACGTATTTATATGAGCATGTCTTTGTTCATACTACTTGTGAACAAATAAAAAATGTCGTGAGCGTCATAGAAAAAAAACGTTCTTCAGTTTTCTCAAGTTCTTTTTATATCTATGTTTATATTTCAAATAAATGGTCTTTTTTCACGTCTAGTAGTGAAAATTACGTCGGACTGGCCCTCAGTGCTAGCTGAGGCACACAGGTGGGAGGACCACTGTAGCTCCGCTGTACCGAATAAACGAGAGTAATTTCGGCCCATCACAGCAGTGATTCCTGGAGAGATGGAGCACACTGGTGAATCACGCTGAGGTGAACCCGACCACCGTAACGGAACCTCCCCCCACGGCCCGTGGATCCCTGCAGCTTGGTCGGGTGAATGTCCACATCCACCACCAGTGTTCCGAAGATTGAGACACTTATGCAACATATGGGAATCTTTATTTAGGAAACGTTTCGCCACACAGTGGCTTCATCAGTCCAATACAAAGCAGAAAGGTGTAAGGAGGAGTTTGAGGTAAACAGTCCCTCAGCCTGGAGTCGATGTGTTCAGTCCATCAATCTTGTAGAATGTACAGCATAGGGCCGTAGACGTGGCTTATATACTGTAGTTCCCCCACCCCGTCAATATTGACCCTCCCCCCCCACTACTCAAAACATCGTTATGTACGCCCTGCCCTTACGCCCGACGCACCAACATGTCAGGGTAATGCGTCCGCGTAGACGCTTGTGTAATCCGTCAACTTAACGATAAATGGGTGTGGTATGGTGCTTCCTTCACTGGAAGGGTAGGTAAGAAACGAGGGGAATGTAGGAGAGGTAGCGAAGAGAGGGAGAGGATGCTGGGAGGATGGAACGGAAAGGAAGAAAGGATTAATAATAATAATTTGAATATGAATAATTTATTATTATTATTATTATTATTATTATTATTATTATTATTATTATTATTATTATTATTATTATTATTATTATTATTATTATTATTATTATTATTATTATGTTAAATAATTATATTGATAAAAATTAAAGATATCGTTTAATTGAGAGAGAGAGAGGAGATATCTCCTAGTTGATAACGAGATGACATCATTTAGTTGAAAGAGAGATGACATCTCCTAGTGGGAGGCCTTCAAAATACCATTTTTTTTAATAAAAGATCCAGGTAGACATATATACAGCTGAAGGTTTATTCTCATAACTAAAAAGTGCTCACTTGTTTTCATTTTCGTATCGATTCATCTGTAGCTTTCCAATGTATGTTTTGGCAACTTGTTAGTTGATCAAGTTGTGTGTGTGTGTGTGTGTGTGTGTGTGTGTGTGTGTGTGTGTGTGTGTGTGTGTGTGTGTGTGTGTGTGTGTGTGTGTGTGTGTTTCATTAGTGAATTAGTGATTATATTTCTCGACACAAAATAACGCAGTTATACAAATTTCATTATTGTGGCTTATATATTTATTCTCATTGTTTTATTTAAATCCTGATTTACATAATTTATTCATATTCTCAACACTAATTATGTCTCGCATCACACACACACACACACACACACACACACACACACACACACACACACATACACTACTCAAGGATCCGTAGCCTCATTAAGCTGATGTGGGCAGCATATGAACAGGTCCTCACAGGATGCTCGCTTCTCTGGGTTCCAGACCTGATTGAGACCCCTAACAGTTCGCAGACGTACTGCAACCCAGGTCCTAGACCAGCGTCACCAGTACTTCATAGGGTATGACTCAGATATTATATCCAGGATAACTCAGGAGACGTGTCCAGATCGTTGGCTGGATTTAAAGAGAATGATGGGAAAAATCTTTAGATATGTATTTCGGTCGATGTACACCTGACCATACTTTCATATGACCCGAAAACTCGTGATAAATGAATTTAACAAATCAGTTGGTTGCGGGGCCTCGAATCAGTGATCTGGCGATCCTCGATTTGCGAATCCAGTGTCGTAGTATCCGCATTACAGTGGCAGAGGGCAGGATGGGTAGGCTGAGCACCGCCAGAACACGGGTTCGAAGCCTAGATGTAGAGGACTAGTTGACAGAAAGCCCCTTGTTATGCAGAGCATTTCCGTTAAATTAGGTCAATTATGTCCCAGGATGCCAACCACACCAGTTGACTAACACCCAGGTACCTATTTTACCGATGGGTGAACAGGAACAGTAGGTGCCTTATGGTAACACATCCTAATGTTTTTCAGCCATACTGGGGGATCGATCCCCAGACCTCAGTGAGTATATGTACGTTTATGAAGGGGTAATATTTGAACCGTATGCATTCCGGAAGGAGGCTGACAGCGGGAGAAGCAGTGTGATTAGCATGTTTATGGGTTGAAGTGGAAATTTAAAGTTTACATAGAGTAAATATCCAAGCAAAAACTTAATAGAAATCCTCGTCAAAGAACTTCATTCAAATGTGAAGGCAGATGGTACCAGAGGATGTGTACTGAATTGAAAACTGGTTATCAGTAGGTAGAAAACGGGTAATTCATACCGGAAATGAATTAGAATGCTTAGACGTCAGTGGCGTGCCACAAGGATCATTACTGGGACCGGTTCTAATTTAATATGTATTGATGACGGCAGTATCCGTGTTTATAGAGAGCCTTCTGCTTTTCTCTCCATGACCAGAGTTTTGATCTAGGTTGAAGCAGATAGTTCTTCTCAGTAGACAGCCTCGATGTGGACTTCCAAGTCCTCTGCTATCTGTCTTTCCTATGTATTTACATATATAAAATAAAAATCACCCATGACACAACTTGGACACTAAGCTGCACCACCACTGAAGTCTCCAACACTGTAAACCTCCGCTAGCAAATAAGGAATTTAAACAAATAAACAATAAGGATATTTCCCTGTTTACAAGTGCAATGATATGAATGTGGGAAACAAAAATGAATAAGCAAGTAAATTTAGGAGCACCAAAGAATAAATTAAAGTTAACGAGGAAAACTTAAAATCTGCAAGTAACGTACCGTCATGTGGACAGACTACGCAGACATGAGTCATACTCGTTCTGCATAAGCCGTACTAAAGTAAACATTTATAAAGAGAGGGAGAAAGAGAGGGATTGCTTCGTACCTGTATGTAGCACTGAGCAAAATAAACTAACACTCGGTTAGGCAATATTTTTTTTTTCTGTATGCAATTAGTAATAGAGGTGTTAAATGGAGTCATGTCGTTGTTGAGGTTGAATATAGTCACGAGCGGAGAGCAAACCAGTTACCTCTGCTGTTTCTATAAGCCTTTATTATCCTCGGTGTTGTAACATGCTGGTCTCGGCTGTTCTCAATGTGGAAAAAACGAAAAGATCCGGGGAGGTCAAAATCAGGTAAGCTCACTTGTCTCTTCTTAACAGACGATGGATCGAGCCTCCACCATTCCTTGTTTTGAACAATCCACATAGGTTTAGCGCCTCGCCTAAATATATAATGTAGGAAAGCCGAGGGCAGTGTCTGGTTGGTGAGGGGACAGCGCGTTCACCAATACATCGATGCTCCTTCTCTGCCAAAATGTACCAACCATCGTATGTATATTTACGACCACATTCAGCATTAACATGCTAATGACCTAAATAAACCACCTGCAGTTGGGAAGTAATTACACGTTACTATTGTACTTATCTTGGAATAATGGGAGGCACTCTAAACACATTAATGAATACAACAACATTGAGTTTGGGAGACAATAAAAATTAGCATGGGAAATGACTGTGTAGAAGCTGTCTAGTGTTGGTTGCCAGGGAGTAGAGACCACAGGCACCGTGTGAACCCCTCTCCTCCCTACATCTCTTTTCCCTTCAACAAAAAATTCCGGAACTGGTAAATCTGTAACCTCTCTCTCTCTCTCTCTTTCATTCACCCTCTCCCTCTCCCTCTCCCTCTCTCACCCTCTTCTTTGTCACCCTCTCCTTAGCTCTTAACGTCTCTCTCTTTACCCTTCCCTCTCCCTCCCCTTCTCTCTTGCTCTCCCTCAGCAGCCGAGCGAACGATTCCCAGAGAGTGGTGTACCGCTGGGTGCCAGGCGAGGACTCACTGCACTTGTGTGTTACGAACAAAATCTCACCAGAAACAAAATTACGCTAGTAGACACGCAAACGCACGCAAAATAACGAGCAGAAGCATAACCCGCTGCACTAACGAGTAACGACAGTAATTCTCACGCTGGGAAGAGAGCACAAAAAGAAACAGAACTAAACTCATAGAAGACTTTTACAGGAATAGGCACCATTTCCGGGCGATGACGGATGCAATCATTATATATATTTGTTTTAAAATTTTAAGCCACTGCTTCTTTTCCTGAGCATTCTACAGTGTAACCATAAGTGTTTACCTCATCCCTTGTCATAACATCCGCTGCTGCTGCCTCACCTAAACCAAAAAAATAAGTTAAATAATAAGGGGACAAAATACAAGCAATAAGAACATGGTGGATGTGGCGACGCTTGGCAAGGAGATAATACTGTCACCTGCCGAGGTAAACAAAAAAGAACTCTAAATTTATGCCACAAGGATGATACGTATAAACGGACAGACGAACCTGGGATGTAAATGACCAGGAGATATTTCCGCCGGAACCAGAGATCGCGGCTCTGTTCTTTTTTTCTCCTTCGTCCGAGGTCAGAAAACGGAGAAGTCACACTGGAGAGAAACCCCCTCCTCCTCCTCCTCTCTCTCTCTCTCTCTCTCTCTCTCTCTCTCTCTCTCTCTCTCTCTCTCTCTCTCTCTCTCTCTCTCTCCCTCTCTCTCTCAACGCACGTAATGAGAGGCAAGACTGCATAATGTGGAAGCCCAGAGTGTCATGTAATAAGACCTCTCCGGGGATTTATCTAATTTTGCTCTTGACCTCTAGTGAAGCCTCGGGTTCCTTGACCTTAGGATGGGGGGGGGAGGATGTTAAGCCAGGCTTCCTAGAAAGAAGACAGGTTGTTGATTGTTAGAATTACCCCTCTTCTTAGGTGAGCACTCTATTGCAGTGTTTTGCCTAGTCACCTCCTGTCTTGTGCAGACACCTCCTGTCTAGTGCAGTCACCTCCTGTCTTGTGCTCTCACCTGTCTTGTGCTTTCACCTGTCTTGAGCTGTCACCTGTCTTGTCCAGTCACCTCCTGTCTTGCGCAGTCACCTACTGCCTTGCGCAGTTACAACTTGCCTTGCGGATACAATTCAAAGCCGCGTTATGTCCAATTACGATTGCTCTAAATTCTGGCGTTACAGGTACCGTAATTCATCTCTGAATATTGAATATTAGAAAAGTTACGAGAGAGAAAATTAATGTGTATTCTCTCCTTCTTCCTTCCATCCTCTGGTCGTACTGTTTGTGTATTGTTTGTGTGCTGTTTGTGTACTGTTTGTGTACTGTTTGTGTGCTGTGTACTCTTTATGCTGCTAACTTGTGTAATATTTACCTGTTTACATTCATACACGCACGTACACACACACACACACACACGTACACACACACAGACACACACACAGGATGTTCCAGAGATTGGACACAGCAACAAGGGGACACAGTTGGAATTTGAAGACACAGATGAATCACAGGGAGAGTAGTCAGGAAGTGGAATAGTTTGGGAAGCGATGTAATGGAGGCAGGATCCATACATAGCTTTAAGCAGAGGTATGCTAAAGAAAACCGCAGACGAAGTGTCTAGAGAGCCAGAGACTACAAACCTCACTCAAAGAAAAGGATCTTGGGGTGAGTATAACACCGAGCACATCTCCTGAAGCACACATCAACCAAATAACTGCTGCAGCATATGGGCGCCTAGCAAACCTCAGAACAGCATTCCGACATCTCAATAAGAAATCGTTCAGGACCCTGTACACCGTGTATGTGTGTGTTAGGTAAGACACATATGCAACAGTTAGCTATCTTTATTTCGAAATAAAGATACCTAACTGTTGCATATGTGTCTTACCTAACAACCTGTCGGTATTTTATACCATTTTAATGTTCACACCGTGTATGTCAGGCCCATATTGGAGTATGCGGCACCAGTTTGGAACCCACACCTAGCCAATCACGTAAGGAAATTAGAGAAAGTGCAAAGGTTTGCAACAAGACTAGTCCTGGAGCTAAGGGGCACGTCGTATGAGAAGAGGTTAAGAGAAATCGACCTGACGACACTGGAGGACAGGAGAGATAGGGGGGATATGATAACGACATATAAAATACTGAGAGGAATTGACAAGATGGACCGAGACAGGATGTTCCAGAGACTGGACACAGGAACAAGGGGACACAGTTGGAAGTTGAAGACACAGCTGAATCACAGATGTTAGGAAGTATTCCTTCAGTCACAGAGTTGTCAGAAAGTGGAATAATCTGGGTAGTGATGTAGTGGAAGCAGAATCCATACACAGCTTTAAGAAGAGGTATGATAAAGCTCATGGAGCAGGAAGAGTGACCTAGTAGCGACCAGTGAAGAGGTGGGGCCAGGAGCTGTGAATCGACCCCTGCAACCACAACTAGGTGAGTACACATACACAAATATGCAGTACTGCCTGGCCACTCCTGTCATATCCTACACAGGAATACAAGGGTGAAGAGCATGGCAGTCTATAACAGCTCGCAGAACGTGGAGAGGCAAGCCCAGGAGCTAGAGCTGCACGCAATAAGGAATTCGCCAAAAATATAATGAATATAAAAAAAATTCCTATTGTCTGGAAAATTCTTCTTCCTCTTCTTATTCTTCTTTATATCATTACTATTGTTAATAATAATAATAATAATAATTATAATAATAATAATAATAATAATAATAATAATAATAATAATAATAATAATAATATTATTATTATTATTATTATTATTAGTATTGTCATTATTATTATTATTATTATTATTATTATTATTATTATTATTATTATTATTGATTCGATAAATACGCGTTTAACCCGTATGGGTCATACATGTTGCTTTGAGCCGAGTTAATACATACAGACGGACGCCTGAAACAGAAAACGGGAACTCCTGAGAGAGTTGGACCGTGACAGTAAGTGACGTCATTTGTTGACATCGGAACTCTACGGATTTATATTGCCCGAGAAGAGTTTACCTGTGGTTTACCTCACACATATATATATATATACACACACACACACACACACACACATGCGGGGAGAGCGACCCAGTACTCACCTCTGTTGTAACAGACTCACAGACAACAGTAAAACCAGAGGAAGAATATCCCATTGACAAACTTGAAAAATAAACCCTACATATTTTTAACTACTTATTACTTACGAATACACGAATAAAAAAATGGGCAACTTAAAACCAGTTTGGAAAAAAAGAAATCTTTCCAAATATACGTTTTAAAAAACTATAAATACCAACAGAGAAATAAACCACTTGACGCCATAACAAGTGTCCTCAGTAGATGTAAAAAAAGGAGGGTGAATCCTACGTCTTCAAAAAAACACAAAAATATTTAGGTAGTTATAAGAAAACGTGTTTTATGTATTCATTGAAACTGAAAGAATTTCCCATATATATATATGAATCACGTTCCTCAAGTTTTATCTTCGAAAATTGTTCCGGAAGCACCGTAAATGTCAGATGATGAGGATAATGACCGTCAAGGCTGTAAGTTGAAGGAACACGAGTCCCTTAAATCACAGTGAAATGTCGCACAATGACAAAATTATTGTAATTACGGGAGACACGCGAAACAACACAACTCTAGACGATGTCCAGCGTGATCATTCATATTCCCCGGAACTCTGATATCATTCATTGTGATGTCCACCAGCCCTGAAGCTACGAAATTCTGACGTCCATTCGACTTATTTTACGAGGGCGATAAATTGGATAGGGTTGGAGAAAAGTGGAGAAAGTACAGGCGGGAAAAAGTCGTTCAAAAAGAGTTTACAAAAAAATATTATGCGTGAAATAGTCAAAATAAAATACTTAGAAACACCAAGTGTTTGTAGACAAGACTCTGGTAAATTTTTACATAACGGTGAGTGAATGCGATCAAGGAGGCGATGAAAACCAAAATTACTTGTGTTTCTGGCGAAAATTACCAGTAAACACCTTAAGAGGAGCCAAGCAGCTCCCATCTGGTACTGAAACAGCGTAGGCGCGCTGTCGGAGCCCCGGGGAGAGGTAAAAAAAAATATACTTGTAATCACACGGGGAAGAAAAACATCTATTTTCTCCTCCTCCCTCTCTACCTCCGGCCTCCATCCCCGTCGAATCCGATATTTCCCGATAGTTATGTTCCCAGACGAAATGAGAGCTTCATTTCACGTCTGTAGGAAGCTCAGTGGCGGCGAAGAATGACCGCTAACTCACATGCTGCGTTACGATAATGTCTCTCCCTCTTGCAGAGTTCCCGTGACCGCAAACACCGCGAAAGTAGCCGTTCCTCGAGAAGAAAATGGATCATGAGTGACCGGCAGAAGATCCAAAATAAGTTTGATGATAAGCATTTGTCGGCTAACTCCATTCCCAGTTAGCTAGAGGAAGAGAAAAAAATAAACAGTGGGGAGGACGGGGAGAACATAAGAGTTCAATAGAGTTCCGTTGGAAGGCTGGGGATGTAGCCGCTAGCTGTGATGAATAGCCAGCCGAGCGAGGTAGCCTGTGAACTATCAGGCGAGCATCGGCTAAGTGGGCGATTTGGAGTGTTTCCTCTCACCAGTAATCATCCGGGGAGGGACGGACCTGACGAGGTAGTGACTATAGCCCCAGGGTGGTGTTCTAGGTATCTTTCTCTGGGTGTTCCAGGGCCCCCCTTTCCAGGTGTTGTCACACAGTATTCCAAGCCTCTAGGCAGTGTTCCCGGCCCTTCGGGTGGTGTTCCAAGCTCCCCGAGTGGTGTTCCAGACCCGCCGGGTGGTGTAACACAGTGGGTAGTGTTCCAGGCCCCGGGTGGTGTTCCAGGACCTCCGGGTGGTGTTATACACTATTCCAGGCCTCTGAGCAGTGTTCCACGCCCTCTGGGTAGTGTTCCGGCCCCCCCGGGTGGGGTCACGCAGTGTTCCAGGCACCCCCTCTTGGTGGTGTTCCAGGCATCCCCTCCTGGTGGTGTTCCAGGCATCCCCTCCAGATGGCGTTCCAGGCTCCCAGGTGGTGTTCCAGACCCACGGGTGGTGTCAGGCAGAGTTCCAGGCCTTTGGGCAGTGCTCCTGGACACCCATGGCTGTTACCCAGAACTCCAGGTGGTTCTGAAGGCCTTGTGGTGCCTCAAGCCTGCATAAGGGATTAGGTGCAGGATGTTAGGTGCAGGGTGCTAGGTGCAGGGTGCTAGGTGCAGGGTGTCAGGTGCAGGGTGCTAGGTGCAGGGTGCTAGGTGCAGGGTGCTAGGTGCAGGGTGCTAGGTGCTAGGTGCAGGGTGCTAGGTGCAGTGTGCTAGGTGCAGGGTGCTAGGTGCAGGGTGCTAGGTGCAGGGTGCTAGGTGCAGGGTGCTAGGTGCAGGGTACTAGGTGCAGGATGCTAAGTGCAGGGTGCTAGGTGCAGGGTGCTAGTTGCAGGGTGCTAGGTGCAGGGTGCTAGGTGCAGGGTGCTAGGTGCAGGGTACTAGGTGCAGTGTGCTAGGTGCAGGGTGCTAGGTGCAGGGTGCTAGGTGCAGGGTGCTAGGTGCAGGGTACTAGGTGCAGAATGCTAAGTGCAGGGTGCTAGTTGCAGGGTGCTAGGTGCAGGGTGCTAGGTGCAGGGTGCTAGGTGCAGGGTGCTAGGTGCAGGGTACTAGGTGTAGGATGCTAAGTGCAGGATGCTAAGTGCAGGGTGCTAGTTGCAGGGTGCTAGGTGCAGGGTGCTAGGTGCAGGGTGCTAGGTGCAGGGTACTAGGCGCAGGATGCTAGGTGCAGGGTGCTAGGTGCAGGATGCTAGGTGCAGGGTGCTAGGTGCAGGGTGCTAAGTGCTAGGTTAGTTAGCTAGTTACCATTTTGTCCTAGGCACATGTCGATTAGACACTAGGCCTGTTGTATATGCGTGCGTGTATGCATGTGCATGGTGCTAGGTGCATGGTGCTAGGTGCAGGGTGCTGGGTGCATGGTGCTAGGTGCAGGGTGCTAGGTACAGAGCACTCCAACATTCCAACATGATTCCTAGCACACTAAAAAGAGCTGTCAGCAAAGAAACATTTTAAGCAATATCACATTTCGCCCACGAGTGAAACGTGACAGGGCTTCATCTCCGACGAGTGATGATGTCCCCGGTGGGCCAAACGTTGTATTAATAATTTCTCTGATGAGTCTTGTTTCCCAATATTTGTCAGCTCAGTATTATGACTCTGAGCCTCATTTTCATTCATTTTCATTCATTTTCATCCATTTTCAGTCATTTTCATCCATTTTCACTCATTTTCACGATGGACTGATTACATTGTCTTGACATCTCTACCGCTTCTACTGATTCTTCTATACTCGTAGACGTAACGTTTCGAACTAAAGATACCTAATTGTTCCATATATGTCTTGCTTATCTTCGCATGATTCTTAGCCAGTAGACTTGCTGCAGTGCTCCACAGTTCTTGCCTTCTTACTTCTTACAGCGTCTTCGAGATCTTCCACCTCAGCTTCGACAGTATTTAAGCTGAATTCGTTTCACTTGAAGTCATTTTCTTTTGGCTGTCACTTTACC
>NC_091326.1:3448018-3493018 GCF_038502225.1 Cherax quadricarinatus | reverse complement strand
GTGTGTGTGTGTGTGTGTGTGTGTGTGTGTGTGTGTGTGTGTGTGTGTGTGTGTGTGTGTGTGTGTGTGTGTGTGTGTGTACTCACCTAGTGTGTGTGTCGAGTCCGAGCTCCTGGCCCCGCATACCTCTGCGTGTGTGTGTGTGTGTATGTGTGTGTGTGTGTGTGTGTGTGTGTGTGTGTGTGTGTGTGTGTGTGTGTGTGTGTGTGTGTGTGTGTGTGTGTGTGTGTGTGTGTGTGTGTGTGTGTGTGTGTGTGTGTGTGTGTGCGTGTGTGTGTGTGTGTGTGGAGTTCTCGAGATATTCTTAATGGAGGTTTTAACGAATCTTATAATTCTAAAGGAAACTTCACTTAGCTGTTGCCTTCTTGCAATCAACACACCTCCTCTTTCAGCCTTTCTTCCTTCTTCGTGTCTTCTTCCTGCCTCTCTTCCTCTTCCTCCTGCCTCTTTTTCTCAGGTGGGAGAAACCGCGAGACTTCCTCCACCCTCTCTTCCTTCCCTCGGTCAGAATAGTATAATTTTCCCTCTTAAGAGGTACCTCTCTGGGTTTGCCTGTGTCACTGTGGGTGACGGTCACCACGAAACACTCTGAGGTTGTGGGTTAGCATGAGAATGTGTGTGTGTTTTTTTTTTTTAGTGTAGTTTTGGTGGTGTTGAACTGGATAGATCATAGTATTGTGTGTGTACTCACCTAGTACTCACCTAGTTGTGGTTGCAGGGGTCGAGTCACAGATCGTGTGTGTGTGTGTGTGTGTGTGTGTGTGTGTGTGTGGAATATCACAAGTATTACAACTGGGTGTTTTTCACGCTAAGTAATATTTGTCACTGCTTAATCATAAAATATTTTTTTATATTTTTTATTTTGCTGTGATAATAGGCAACTGAGTTTTTGGTCAGAGTTAAATCGGAGGCTGCCATAGTGAAGAGCTCTGTTCCACAAGGCACAGTACTCGCCCCCATCTTATTCCTTATCCTCATATCAGACATAAACAGAGATATACACCACAGCACCGTATCATCCTTTGCGGATGATACTAGGATCTGCATGAGGCTGTCATCTGCTGAGAACGCGGTTAACCTCCAAGAAGATATAAACAAAGTTTTCCAGTGGGCAACGGTAAACAATATGATGTTCAATGAGGACAAATTCCAACTACTCCGTTATGGAAAACTGGAGGAGATAATAACTAGAACAGAGTATACTACTGACTCCGGCCATACAATAGAGCGGAAAAATAATGTAAGGGACCTGGGAGTAGTAATGTCTGAGGATCTCACTTTCAAGGATCACAACAGTGCCACGATCGCACGTGCAAAGAAAATGATAGGATGGATAATGAGAACTTTCAAAACGAGAGATGCCAAGCCAATGATGATCCTTTTCAAATCACTTGTTCTCTCTAGGCTGGAATACTGCTGTACATTAACATCTCCATTCAAAGCAGGTGAAATCGCAGATCTAGAGAGTGTCCAGAGATCCTTTACTGCACGTATAAGTTCTGTCAAGCACCTTAACTACTGGGAACGCTTGGAAGCACTTGACTTGTACTCGTTGGAAAGCAGGAGAGAGAGATATATCATAATCTACACTTGGAAAATCTTGGAAGAAATGGTCCCAAATCTGCACACAGAAATCACTCCCTACGAAAGTAAAAGACTGGGCAGGCGATGCAAAATGCCGCCAATAAAAAGTAGGGGCGCCATTGGTACACTAAGAGAAAACACCATAAGTGTCCGGGGCCCAAGACTGTTCAACAGTCTCCCATCAAGCATTAGGGGAATTGCCAATAAACCCCTGGCTGCCTTCAAGAGAGAGCTGGACAGATACCTAAAGTCGGTGCCGGATCAGCCGGGCTGTGGCTCGTACGTTGGACTGCGTGCGGCCAGCAGTAACAGCCTAGTTGATCAGACCCTGATCCATCGGGAGGCCTGGTCATGGACCGGGCCGCGGGGGCGTTGATCCCCGGAATAACCGCCATGTAACCTCCAGGAAGTCTTCCACCGGCTTACTGGTTCACCCCATTAAAAATTAAAATAAAGTTGGTAGAATTACCGACAATATGTAAAGTAAAAGGACACAAGTGCAACTAATGTGACATTTATTGTGGCAACGTTTCGCTCTCCAGGAGCTTTATCAAGCTTGATAAAGCTCCTGGAGAGCGAAACGTTGCCACAATAAATGTCACATTAGTTGCACTTGTGTCCTTTTACTTTACAAAAATTAAAATACTGTCAGATGGCTATTGAATTTTATCCCTAATTTTATAACCAATATTTGCTATGCTTCACTCACCCATCTTCTATACATGCCGCTTTAATGGACCAAATTTTTATACATCTAAGTCTATCCAGCTTTTCCTATGTTTATTAATCTTTATTTAATTAATCTTTTACATCATCAATTAACTTCACTTTATAAATTTCATCTTTTCAATCTAATAAATCTTTGGCATTAATTAGAAACAGTGTGAGAGCAAGTACTGATTCTTTTGGCACCCCACTAGTGACCCTGTCCCGTGATTACACCTTTACCCTCAAGCTAAACACATCTTTCTTTCACGCAAGAACGGGGAACATCCCAGCAACCTCAGATCACCACCTCAGCATCTTACACTCAGCACCAGTTGATATAAGCACCTGCAATAACCGATCAGTTTTTTCACTAACAGCCGATCAGAGTCACAGCAAAACATCTCACCAACAGCATTGTAACACGTTATTAACCTTATCCACATTATTTAACACGGCAGTTTACCAGTAGTAACACCAGGTTATATTCCACGAGGCTTGTATTTTACTGTCCTTTTTGGTTTTTGTGAAGAGCTAAATTCGTATGGATTATTCAACACAAGGAGTGATGAGGGCTGGAGGGTGCGTCCAGGGAGCCTGGACTGGAAATTGGCCGGGATGTGGCAACGGTGGTTAGCAAAGGGAAGTGGAAGTGTCACTTGCCTCGTAGTAGCCGTAGTAGTAGTAGTAGTAGTTGTTGTTGTAATGATAGTTATCCGGAGCAGCGGACCGTAGAAATTATAGGGCCTCATGTGGGAGAGTTCCTGGGCGTTCTGACGGTGGGTTACTTGGCTCCTGCAGCGTCTGCCCTGTTTATTGGCGTTGCTTAGCAAACATATATATATATATATATATATATATATATATATATATATATATATATATATATATATATATATATATATATATATATATATATATATATATATATATATATATATATATATACAACATTTATATTTATATACTCAACTTCCCCTGTGGTTGACTGCATGTACATAATAATCATGCAATTCATTGATCTCAGTCACAAATTTACATTATCTACAGGCTCCTTGCTGCTTCGTTCAAATAAGGTGTCAGAAGTTCTGCATAAAAGTGGTTTACCCACATCTCGGTGCTAAAATAGTTTTTTTTTTGAACGTCGCTGGTGCTGTTGAGCATACATCTGGCAGCGACTCTCCTGGTAGCTGCCCCATTGTACACTAAATATGGGTGTGCGTGCGGCACAGTGTGAGCTAGTCAGTATAGTCTCTATGGTCAAAATCAAGGCTCTTAGACCTTTTTTGAAGTCGTTCACCATTAATTAAGAGACTGGATAAAGTCGTTCACCTTTAATTGAGAGACTGGATAAAGTCGTTCACCCTTAATTGAGAGACTGAAAAAGTCGTTCATTTGAATTGGCGACCATTTTTTTTTATCTAAATCTCTAAGAAGGCAATTTCGATTTTTATTTACCATTTTACGCTGGAATATAACTAGATATATAAGTTGGAATATAACTACATATATATATATATATATATATATATATATATATATATATATATATATATATATATATATATATATATATATATATATATATAAATAATTGATGAGGGGAAAAGGGTGAGTGGTGCACTTAGGAGTCTGTGGAGACAAAGAACTTTATCCTTGGAGGCAAAGAGGGGAATGTATGAGAGTATAGTTTTACCAACGCTCTTATATGGGTATGAAGCATGGGTGATGAATGTTGCAGCGAGGAGAAGGCTGTAGGCAGTGGAGATGTCATGTCTGAGGGCAATGTGTGGTGTGAATATAATGCAGAGAATTCGTAGTTTGGAAGTTAGGAGGAGGTGCGGGATTACCAAAACTGTTGTCCAGAGGGCTGAGGAAGGGTTGTTGAGGTGGTTCGGACATGTAGAGAGAATGGAGCGAAACAGAATGACTTCAAGAGTGTATCAGTCTGTAGTGGAAGGAAGGCTGGGTAGGATTCGGCCTAGGAAAGGTTGGAGGGAGGGGGTAAAGGAGGTTTTGTGTGCAAAGGGCTTGGACTTCCAGCAGGCATGCGTGAGGGTGTTTGATAGGAGTGAATGGAGACAAATGGTTTTTAATACTTGACGTGCTGTTGGAGTGTGAGCAAAGTAACATTTATGAAAGGGTTCAGGGAAACCGGCAGGCCGGACTTGAGTCCTGGAGATGGGAAGTACAGTGCCTGCACTCTGAAGGAGGGGTGTTAATGTTGCAGTTTAAAAACTGTAGTGTAAAGCACCCTTCTGGCAAGACATTGATGGAGTGAATGATGGTGAAAGTTTTTCTTTTTCGGGCCGCCCTGCCTTGGTGGGAATCCTCCATCCACTGTAAATCTGCCGTCTACCTGAGGGTGGACTGTTCACCCAAGTTGAATAGCACTAGGCTGTTTGAAGGGTTGGCATGTAACACACATCGAAGTCAACAATGGCAACATCGAAAGAAGCCTAGCTCGGCTGCCTGCCCTGATGGGATCACAAATTACCATGGAGGAGTGCTTGATTTGAGGTAACAGGAGGGAGTGCTGATGATCACTGATCATTTGGGCCATCAGTATCAATATGTTCCCGTGAGATCGGAGACCAAAGGATGCATGAGGCTTTCTCAAGGAGCTGGGTTTATGGATCGACTCCACAAGAGACGTATGGGCTTTCACCTTCCTCTTCTTGAGTCTTAGAGTGGGCATCTACAGATGGAATGCTTGCTTCATTCTCAGCTCTCGTCAGCTTCTGAGGACCTGGAGGAGATTCAAAATCTGTTTTAAAATATGCTATCATCGTTACTTGAAGTATATATATATATATATATATATATATATATATATATATATATATATATATATATATATATATATATATATATATATATATATATATATATATATATATATATATATATATATATATATATATATATATATATATATATATATATATATATATAAAGAGAGATTACATTTATTTATTTAAGGGTTTTGCAAACTCTGTGAGGTGTGCGAACTGGACTCCAGGTTTCGTGCAGCTGGAAACATTATGTCGTGAAGTGGACATTGGTCCCCCAGTTCCTAGCCAGCAGCGAGGCACTCACAGGATGACGACCCTAGTCATTACCTCAGGCTTTAATGTAGAGGATTGCAGCGCCGCTCCTGTTGCTACGTCGTGCTCTCCCTTCACACCATTAACTGTGTATTAAGTTGGAGCTGGGGCCTGCGTAGGGGCCGGCCTGGGCTGTAATGGGTGCTAATACAGCACTATTAGCGAATTGGCTTGATTTATATGCAGAGGATAATGACCTTACTTGCATGGTGGAATGCAAGCACGCGTGTATACGCTCGGTTACGCGCTTATTTCCCTTACTCGAGCGTACATGTTTTCCCCCGTCGTGTACTGGCTTGCGCCTTGCGCATGTGAGATGATGTTGAGGAAATGGCTCTTGGTAGAAGGAAATTCAATTATATTACCTGATATCAGAACTGTTTACTTTTTATATGTAACTGTACGCACTGACTGTACACTAGATACTGTAAATTTCCCTCCCTTCTCTCTCCCTGTTTTTCCTCTGCTCGAATATGTAATCTATGTTGTCCACGCCCTGGGATGATGGAGATATCTCCATTAAAAATCAATTTCTCTCATGCATGGGTTAAGCCAGCCTGAGAGATTTTTATTTCTAAGTGAGAGTAACTCCAGCACCGCTGACACGACACCTGTGAAGCTCCCGTAGCTGATGAGTCTTTAATGGAGTACGTGACGGTATTCCTGATTGACCTACTGAAGTCTTCCAGGTCAGGCTGAAACATTACAACACTGTAAGTTACCATGTATATATATATATATATATAAATAAATATATATATATATATATATATATACATATATATATATATATATATATATATATATATATATATATATATATATATATATATATATATATATATATATATATATTTTATTATCACACTGGCCGATTCCCACCAAGGCAGGGTGGCCCGAAAAAGAAAAACTTTCATCATCATTCACTCCATCACTGTCTTGCCAGAAGGGTGCTTTACACTACAGTTTTTAAACTGCAACATTAACACCCCTCCTTCAGAGTGCAGGCACTGTACTTCCCATCTCCAGGACTCAAGTCCGGTCTGCCGGTTTCCCTGAATCCCTTCATAAATGTTACTTTGCTCACACTCCAACAGCACGTCAAGTATTAAAAACCATTTGTCTCCATTCACTCCTATCAAACACGCTCACGCATGCCTGCTGGAAGTCCAAGCCCCTCGCACACAAAACCTCCTTTACCCCCTCCCTCCAACCTTTCCTAGGCCGACCCCTACCCCGCCTTCCTTCCACTACAGACTGATACACTCTTAAAGTCACTCTGTTTCGCTCCATTCTCTCTACATGTCCGAACCACCTCAACAACCCTTCCTCAGCTCTCTGGACAACAGTTTTGGTAATCCCGCACCTCCTCCTAACTTCCAAACTACGAATTCTCTGCATTATATTCACACCACACATTGCCCTCAGACATGACATCTCCACTGCCTCCAGCCTTCTCCTCGCTGCAACATTCATCACCCATGCTTCACACCCATATAAGAGCGTTGGTAAAACTATACTCTCATACATTCCCCTCTTTGCCTCCAAGGACAAAGTTCTTTGTCTCCACAGACTCCTAAGTGCACCACTCATTCTTTTCCCCTCATCAATTCAATGATTCACCTCATCTTTCATAGACCCATCCGCTGACACGTCCACTCCCAAATATCTGAATACATTCACCTCCTCCATACTCTCTCCCTCCAATCTGATATTCAATCTTTCATATATATATATATATATATATATATATATATATATATATATATATATATATATATATATATATATATATATATATATATATATGTCGTGCCGAATAGGCAGAACTTGCGATCTTGGCTTAAATAGCAACGCTCATCTTGCCATATAGGACAAGTGAAAATTTGTGTATGCAATAATTTCGCCAAAATCATTCTGAACCTAACGAAAAAAATATATTTCATTGTGTTTGTTTAGTATTTAATTATTGTAAACAAATCTAAAATATATTTAGTTGGGTTAGGCTAAAATAAATTGTTCTTGTTATAATAAGGTTAGGTAAGTTTTCTAAGTTCCTTTTGGTGCAAAATTATAAATTTTTGCATCAACATTAATGAAAAAAATATATCTTTAAATGTATAAGAGAAAATTTTAGAAATTACTTAATTTTAAATGAGTTCTTGCTAATTGGCCAGTTTTACATATTCGGCACGACATATATATATATATATATATATATATATATATATATATATATATATATATATATATATATATATATATATATATATATATATATATATATTTAGCTAGACCTAATAAATATAACGAAAGGCAATAGAGGATCATCTATTTTTATCAACCTCAGATACAAGCGATCTGTTTCGCTCGTCTTAGACATGAGAGCACAGAAATATTACATCTCTCTCATTTCGCTCCTCAAATGACTTGAGAAATCAATCGTGTTATGAGCCTGTATGTGACTCGCTTTCCTCAGTGAATACCATTACCAGAGCCTTGGAGCAACGTTTACCGGAGTGAGAGAGAAAGAGAGAGAGAGAGAGAGAGAGAGAGAGAGAGAGAGAGAGAGAGAGAGAGAGAGAGAGAGAGAGAGAGAGAGAGAGAGAGAGAGAGAGAGAGAGAGAGAGAGAGAGAGAGAGAGAGAGAGAGAGAGAGAGAGAGAGAAGAGCAGAGCAGAAATCAGCAACTACAGACCAGTGTCACTCCAGTCAATCACTGGTAAGATCCTTGATGACAATAATCTCAAGACAAATGACAGATTTTTGACTACCACTCACTACTTTGTGATCGCTACAATATGGCTTCAGGAAAGGTTACTCTGCTGCTGATCTGTTGTTAAACCTTCTCACTAAGTGGCACCAGTCACTGGATGAATCCAAAGTCAGCTGTGTGGTAGCACTGGACATTGCTGGCGCTTTCGACCGGGTGGTGTGGCATTGGGGGCCTCTTAGCAAAACTTCAAGCACTGGGAATTGCAGGCTCTACGCTATATCTCCTCAGTGATTACCTTCATGGTAGATCTCTAAGTGTAGTCCTCAATGGAACGGAATCAGCAAGGCATCCTATTGGGGCAAGCGTTCCACAAGGAAGTGTGCTGGGTCCACTGTTATGGAATGTCTACTTCAACGACCTTTCTTCATCTCATCCCATCAATCATGCATATGCAGACGACTGTACACTGACATTCACTTATCCAAGAAGAAAGAAAATGCCAGCTGCTCTAAGGGCTTACATCAATCACCAGCTGAGAGCTATATCCAGCTTGGGGAAATAGATGGCAAGTAACATTTGCACCTGAAAAAACGCAAATGATGTTCGTCTCTAGGCACCTTATGATGGTAATGCTGGCGCAGCAGTAATGGATGAATGGGACGATGTTAGCACCTGGAGAAGAAGTTGATATCCTTGGGGTGAAATTTGACTCCAAACTAACCATGAAGAACCATGTTGTAAATCTTGCAAACAAGGAGTTTCCAGGAAACTTTACAGCACTTCGCCGTATCTCGCATCTGCTTGACAGAGGGGCTTGCAAGATCCTGTACGAGGCACAAAGGTTACGCTCACACACCTTGAGTATGCTCCACTTTCTTGGTTTGCCTGCCCCCTCTCATCTGCGACTGCTTGACAGAGTAGAGAACAGAGCAAGACGTCTCCTCTCTCGCCTGGACCCATCCTGGATAGATCTGTCATTTCAGCAGAGCCTTCAACATAGGAGGGATGTGGGTGGCCTTACTGTTATGTACAAGGCCAATATTGTCAAAATACCACACTTGGATCCACTTCGAGGACAGCGTGAAACAAGCTTTATGCCACAAGACGGGCAGAAAGCAGCAATCTTCCTCTGGCTGTACCTTCTCCAGAACATCACTCCATCTGAGATCATATTATACCCAGGATGACTCGAGTATGGAAACACATTCTGTACAGCATAATGATGTCAACGAGATAACGTCAGTTGATCAAATGAAAATGCTGGCCCACAGATGGCTTCCAACTTCATCCTGTTCCCTACTTGTATGTCTCATAACAAAATGCTTTCAAATGAGCTGATGTAGGTAATAGCTCTTAGTTTGCCAATAAAGTTAGGAATCCTTAACCTGTAAATAGCTGTCAATAAAGCTAGGATCCATAAGCCTTGTCAAACCCTGTGTAAAAAAAAAAAAAAAGAGAGAGAGAAGAGAGAGAGAGAGAGAGAAAGAGAGAGAGAGAGAGAGAGAGAGAGAGAGAGAGAGAGAGAGAGAGAGAGAGAGAGAGAGAGAGAGAGAGAGAGAGAGAGAGAGAGAGAGAGAGAGAGAGAGAGAGAGAGAGAGACTTGTCATTGCGGAGAGAACTGTTTTCGTGCCGGACCGTAACCACTTGAAGACGTAAATCATTTCCCTCCACCGGAAAAGCATTACACACGAGCCCCTTCCAGGTGGACGTGAGGACTCGTCTGCCCGCCACCAACACCATTCCAGCAGGAGACGCATTTATTTTCACGCCGTCCCCTCGTAGGTTTACAGACTAGAAGTTGCTCATTTCAAAGCCAAAGCTGAAGATTTACTAATATTTCCAGGGATGCCACCAGTCAGCTAATACTCACTGATTTGTTGATGAATAAGATGCCACAGGTCACAGTCAACCAACACTCAGGGATCTATTGATGAATAAGACGAAAGTGCAACACCTGGGTATCTTTGAGATACATTCATCTAATGCATTGACACACGAGGAGAGACTTAGGTAAACCAGGCAGGTGGAATATAAAGTGGTAAGCCTTTATTTTAATGGAACTTCACTCACGAGGAAGATTTATCCGATGATAATGCCACCCATTTACTCTCAGGAAAAACTGGGGTACCAGTGGGTGTAAGGGGACTAGCCCATAGTCTCCACTCTCCAATAATTCAACCCAGTTCTTTGCTCGTAAGCCGGAAATGATACCGTTGAGTCCTAAGTGCTGACGGATGACTCCAGTGTTTTGCCGTCTCAGGCAACCTTGAACTGGACTTCGATTACTGAAAAGTCCTGTAACGTAATCGCTTTACAACCTTGGAGAACCCTTCTCGCTGCAAAACGGTGAGAGAAAGAGAGGCGTGCAGAGGAGCGTCGTGGGAAATCCAGCCAAGGGCTCTGGTTTTGCTTCAGTTTCCGGGGAACTTCCGATAAGAAAATGTCTCTTTTCCGGCTCACCTGTGTAACGTGTCCGCCATAACATCTTGCCTCTGGACACGAGCTGAAAGTGAAGAGCCAAGACTTTCCGGCGTCTTACGTGGAAGCCAGGGAACCTCTCTACAGGTTTTTCGTGAAAAAAATACTGAGTTTCTTACGACACGTACAAGGATGTAGGGTCAGTATCTTGTTTTTCTGTATTTTAATTCAAGTACGAATGAAAGTTGGGTTTTAAATTTACACAAAAAACTCGCCCTTGGAGGCAGAACTCTAATAATAAGAAATAGTTTTACATAGTATTTTACATAGTGTTTCAGACTGTTATTTTTTTTTTTTTGGTTTAACTTCAAGAGGTTCAGATTGCCAGTTGAAATGACAGGTGTAAAACTAACTTAGAAAGAGCATTGGGGAGAAATATTTAAACTGAAATGTTTAGAAGAGAAGCCCTAATCTCACATCATGGACTAAGACACCTCACATATTAAGAAGAGAAACCATGTGTCTCACATCATGGACTGAGACGCAGGAAAAAAAATGAAAGTAATACAAACTTTCCTTCATTTACCTGGTAATTCTTGCAACCTGAGGAACCTGGAGTTTACCTGGAGAGAGTTCCGGGGGTCAACGCCCCCGCGGCCCGGTCTGTGACCAGGCCTGTGACCAGGAAATACTCTGACAGGTACGTCAAAGATATCACAAGATCTGCCTACAAAGATGGCGAAAAAATCCTCTCCACGAGGACCTGATAAAGCTCGTCTCTAACAGAACCTTGTATGGCTATCTGTGGCATGCAAAGAGTACGTAACCATTATTCGGCGCATGTACACACCCTCACTGAAAGGCTATCTCTCCCATCCAGCGAACCAGTACTAAGGATCGGACGATGGGGCCCCGTCGTTCGATCAGTAACCAGGGTCAGCCAATCAGAAGATGGTTTTGGCAATCGCAGAGGTGTTGTGGGCACCACACGCCTGTCTGCCCTTGTCATCCCCATTCTAGAGCTGATTGAAGCACGGTCTGCTCTCTAGTGGCTTCTGTTCTGCCTTGCTTACCGTGGAGTGCACTAATACCTATTGTTGTACATAGTGTATATAGTGTACATACTTCTGTTCTTGGTGAAAGGATGATATAAGTCAAAGGTTTTTCTGCTGTGTTTATTTTGCTCCCTTTACACCCAGGATAACAGGCCTTTGAATTCCTGGGTTGTAATACTATCCCTTGTCTGAACATTCTCTTCTCAGTTTTCTTGTTATTCTACCTCGTTGGTCCGAAATTATTTGGCTTCAGCTTTCCCTGAGACGCCCAAGAAGCCAGTGGCAACACTGAAGCTCTTAAGACTAGTCACAGGTAAATCACAGGAATTGAATCGTCTTCACAAGAGTGGAACAAAACTCTACGGTCTGGAGCATCACGGTTATGAGAGTATTTACAGTCGGACCCCTTATATAGCTTCCTTGGATGCTTCACTTTCATAGTTCCTTGATAATGTGAGTAGTCACGGTTGTTTTGCATATATATATATATATATATATATATATATATATATATATATATATATATATATATATATATATATATATATATATATATATATATATATATATATATATATATATATATATATATATATATATATATATATATATATATATATATATATATATATATATATATATATATATATATATATATATATATATATATATATATAGGGTAGTAATATCTCATGAATAATTACTACCGATTACGTGTGAATATCGCAAGTGAATGATGGACAGGTCGTGAAGACTTACACTTCCACGTCGTGTTCATCCTCCAGCCGCAGGATTACGATAATGTAAGAAGAACCTCAATGACGGAGGTAATAACAATAATGTGGGACATCTAAACACACAAATCTGCACAGTTGTGAGGTAGCGTGACTTGTGGCGGCACGCAACTGGTGGTGGTGGTGGTGGTTATGCTGGTAGTGGGTGGTGGGTGGTGCTGGTAGTGGTGGTGGTGGTAGTGGTGGTGCTTGCTGGTGGTAGTGGTGGTGGGCGGTGACTGTGTTCACTGGTGATCCCATGTTACGTACATCAGACTGTCTTTGCTTCCTGAGGAGGATACAGTCTACTGCTTGAAAACTTTCTGTTATCAGTGGCTTCACTACCTTCTTGTTCTCATCAACTAGTAAATGTGCTGGAGGTCGGTGATTCCTCTGGTGCCTAGATGTGGTGACTCTCAGGACAGTTGCTTGAGGGCAGATCAGGTAGTCATGACTACCTCACAGGTGACACAACATGTGCTGTCAAATAACATCCAAGGACAGCTTCCTGAACCATCGGTGTCTCCTGAAAGAAGCAGCATAATCACCTTCAGACGATCTGACTTTTATTTTCTCTTAGTTTGTCTTGTGGTTTTCCCCTGGCGATATGTCGTATAATCTGAAATATAATGTAATCAACTGATTTTGTATGGTATACAATGCAGACAAGATGAAGAATTAGACACATGTGTAGCATCTGGGAATCCACAATGAAGATACCCAGATATTGAACATGTGTCTAATTCTTTACCTTCTTGGTTATTCCCAAACCTTCTACCGTTAACGGGTTATGAACTACGCGATGTCCATAGTCATGAAAACATTCGGTTACTACCCGTTTATCTAATACTATATTACCCATTATTTACCTTCCAGCTTGACGGGGATCCTTCTTCCCGAGAACTCTATTTTTGGCGAAGAAGTATGAAAGAAAGTTGTTTCGGCCGCAGACAGTGTTAATGTCAATGACGCAGCCAGGAACATGTCGTTATGTGATAAATGGTTTTGAAAACCGACAGCTTGAAGAACTGAGACATTTATGCAACATATGGGATGGAGTGAACACATCGATTCCAGTATGACAGACTGGTTACCTCAACTCCTCTCCTTATACCTTCCTGCTTTGTATTGGACTGATGAAGCCACTGTGTGGCGAAACGTTTCTTCAATAAAGGTTCCCATATGTTGCAAAAGTGTCTCAATTCTTCACATGTCGTTATGTTGCTCTTCAATGAACTTCATTCCCACAGGCAAGGAGACGTCGTTATGTTGCTTCCCCATGAACGTCATTCCCTCAGGCAAGGAGACGTCGTTATGTTGCTTCCCCATGAACGTCATTCCCTCAGGCAAGGAGACGTCGTTATGTTGCTTCCCCATGAACGTCATTCCCTCAGGCAAGGAGACGTCGTTATGCTGCTTCCCCATGAACGTCATTCCCTCAGGCATGGATACGTCGTTATGTTGCTGCCCCATGAACTTCATTCCCTCAGGCAAGGAGACGTCGTTATGTTGCTTCCCCATGAACGTCATTCCCTCAGGCAAGGAGACGTCGTTATGTTGCTTCCCCATGAACGTCATTCCCACAGGCAAGGAGACGTCGTTATGTTGCTTCCCCATGAACGTCATTCCCACAGGCAAGGATACGTCGTCATGTTGCTTCCCCATGAACGTCATTCCCACAGGCAAGGAGACGTCGTTATGTTGCTTCCCCATGAACGTCATTCCCACAGGCAAGGAGACGTCGTTATGTTGCTTCCCCATGAACGTCATTCCCTCAGGCAAGGATACGTCGTTATGTTGCTTCCCCATGAACGTCATTCCCTCAGGCAAGGAGACGTCGTTATGCTGCTTCCTCATGAACGTCATTCCCTCAGGCAAGGAGACGTCGTTATGCTGCTTCCCCATGAACGTCATTCCCTCAGGCAAGGAGACGTCGTTATGTTGCTTCCCCATGAACGTCATTCCCTCAGGCAAGGATACGTCGTTATGTTGCTTCCCCATGAACGTCATTCCCTCAGGCAAGGAGACGTCGTTATGTTGCTTCCCCATGAACGTCATTCCCACAGGCAAGGAGACGTCGTTATGTTGCTTCCCCATGAACGTCATTCCCACAGGCAAGGAGACGTCGTTATGTTGCTTCCCCATGAACGTCATTCACACAGGCAAGGAGACGTCGTTATGTTGCTTCCCCATGAACGTCATTCACACAGGCAAGGAGACGTCGTTATGTTGCTTCCCCATGAACGTCATTCCCTCAGGCAAGGATACGTCGTTATGTTGCTTCCCCATGAACGTCATTCCCACAGGCAAGGATACGTCGTCATGTTGCTTCCCCATGAACGTCATTCCCTCAGGCAAGGATACGTCGTTATGTTGCTTCCCCATGAACGTCATTCCCACAGGCAAGGAGACAGGCGTGTCTGGCAATCCTGCAGCTATAGAATAGGAAGATTTGACCTTGGGTATTTCATTTGAATTAATTAGCCCTGGCTACATGCTATTATCAAACAGGTCCAGCCCAAAGCCCGGAGGCTCCAAGAACATATCTCATGTTACAATATCCAGGATTTAGGGTCGATGATATCTTAAAAAATGAACGAAAATCATTTTAAAATATGGGGGAAGCGTGATTAAATTTCTCCTCTGAGTGAGTAGCATTTCAAACACTGGCACCAAGGACAAAGATTTTTGTAAGTTGAAATGTTTATCATATTCATGAGGAAACCCTCTCTCTCCTCCCCGCCTGCCTCTCTTTCATATTTGTCAGCTATGACCTCCTAATTCAGATGACAGACGCAGTGAAGATAAGTCTTACTTCGACCCTGATATGATCCTACCTGGATTATATGCAGAAGTTAGATCACGGGAACGATCTTTATGTACACACACACACACACACACACCCATATATATATATATATATATATAAATATATATATATATATATATATATATATATATATATATATATATATATATATATATATATATGTGTGTGTGTGTGTGTGTGTGTGTGTGTGTGTGTGTGTGTGTGTGTGTGTGTGTGTATGTGTGTGTGTACTCACCTATTTGTGGTTGCAGGATTCGAGACATAGCTCCTGGTCCCGCCTCTTCACTGATTGCTACTAGGTCCTCTCTCTCCCTGCTCCATGAGCTCTATCATACCTCGCCTTAAAACTATGTATGGTTCCTGCCTCCACTACGTCACTTTCTAGGCTATTCCACGGCCTGACTACTCTATGACTGAAGAAATACTTCCTAACATCCTTTTGATTCATCTGAGTCTTCAACTTCCAATTGTGACCTCTTGTTTCTGTGTCCCATCTCTGGAACATCCCGTCTTTGTCCACCTTGTCTATTCCGCGCAGTATTTTATGTCGTTATCATGTCTCCCCTGACCCTCCTGTCCTCCAGTATCGTCAGGCCGATTTCCCTCAACCTTTCTTCGTAGAACAATCCCCTTAGCTCTGGGACTAGTCTTGTTACAAACCTTTGCATTTTCTCTAATTTCTTGACGTGCTTGACCAGGTGTGGATTCCAAACTGGTGCTGCATACTCCAGTATGGGCCTGACGTAAATGGTATACAGAGTCTTGAACGATTCCTTACTGACGTATCGGAACGCTTTCCGTAGGTTTGCCAGACGCCCGTATGCTGCTGCAGCAGTTATCTGATTGATGTGCTCCTCAGGAGATATGCTCGGTGTTATAATCACCTCCAGATCTTTTTCCTTGAGTGAGGTTTGCAGTCTTTGACCATCTAGACTATATTGCGTCTGCGGTTTTCTTTGCCCTTCCCCAATCTTCATGACTTTGCATTTGGTGGGGTTAAACTCAAGCAGCCAGTTGCTGGACCAGGCTTGTAGCCTGTCCAGGTCACTTTCTAGTCCTGCCTGATCCTCGTCCGATTTGATTCTTCTCATTAACTTTACATCATCTGTAAACAAGGACACTTCTGAGTCTATCCCTTCCGTTATGTCATTCACATATACCAAAAACAGCACAGGTCCTAGGACTGACCCCTGTGGAGCCCCGCTTGTCACAGGCGCCCACTCTGACACCGCGTCACGTACCATGACTCGCTGTTGCCTCCCTGTCAGGTATTCTCTGATCCATTGCAGTGCCTTTCCTGTTATGTGTGCCTGATCCTCTAGCTTTTGCAGTAACCTCTTGTGAGGAACTGTGTTGAAGGCCTTCTTGCAGTCCAAAAAAAATGCAGTCGATCCACCCCTCTCTCTCTTGTCTTACTTCTGTCACCTTGTCATAAAGCTCCAGTAGGTTTGTGACACAGGATTTTCCTTCCCTGAAACCGTGCTGGTTGTCAATTATACACCTGTTTCTTTCCAGGTGCTCCACCACTCTCCTCCTGATGATCTTCTCCATGACTTTGCATACTATACACGTTAGTGATACAGGTCTGTAGTTTAATGCCTCATGTCTGTCTCCCTTTTTAAAAATGGGGACTACAGTTGCCATCTTCCATATCTCAGGGAGTTGCCCAGTTTCAATGTGTGTGTGTGTGTGTGTGTGTGTGTGTGTGTGGAACAACCACTGTGGAAGAATAGCGATATTCCAAGCGCATTCGTGACTTCTCACATTATATATATATATATATATATATATATATATATATATATATATATATATATATATATATATATATATATATATATATATATATATGTATATATATATATATATATATATATATATATATATATATATATATATATATATATATATATATATATATATATATATATATATATATATATATATATATATATATATAATTCTTTCTACAGCAGAAATAATCAAGTCAACACCCAACTCTCCCATGAGAAGCCAGAATGACACAGAACACTAGACGATCCAGGGCTGTATACCACCAATAGACGGCTTTAGTTTACTTGCCTACAGCTCACTAAGATAAGTACAGGAAGAGGGTTGGTCCTGTGCGCACCAAAAAAATCGTAACAAACCCGGTGCATGCAACGTATTAGAGAGGTCTCAGTTATGGATAGATGTCAGTCTAATGGTAGTGCAAGGAGAAGGCAGCTTGCAAGTGGCGGTGTCACCTGGCACTCTAGCAGAATGAATCCCCAACTCTCTTTCTTGAGTAGCTGAGGCAAAGCTTATGAACAGCAGTGAAATGTCTCCTAGACCGCTTTTCTGTTGGTAGTTGGTTGCTGGAGCTGTGAAGCCACATCATTTGTGTATCGTTTGTCTTGCATTTTTTTGTTTTGGCCCAGAAGTTTTGGGCCCAGAAGTTTTGGGCCCAGAAGTTAAAAGCTCATTCCTTGAAGTTAATATGGCAGTTTCATCTGCTGCCTCGTTTCCTTACAAACCAACGAGGTTCGGTATAGAGATCAGTGTGGTCCTTCTCCTCTGTGCAGCTAAAGGTTGGTAAGGCGCTCGAGATAAGGGGGATGGATTTTTATATTGCTCTTTGGGTGAGTGTTTCTGTACGACTGGAGCAGCAGCGACTGAGTCTGCGATTATATGGTGACTTACGATCGGGAAGAATGTTTCGAAGCCCATCCTCCTCACCACCTGTTCACCTGAAGATGATATAAATTATGCTAATGAGGATTTCTAGTTAAGATGCTGCCCGTAGAGCGATAAATTTCCCCCTCCCCCCTCCCCCATAACGCTGGCTAGTAATTACTAATTCCCCCTCTCCCCCACCCCTCTCTACTCTGCTACCCTCATTTCCTTTCTCGGCCCTCTCTTCCCCCGTCTCCCCTCCCGCTCTGTCTTCCCTCACTCTAATCCTGGCTATTCTTTAAGTCTTAATTATCTCTGGCCTTGAATTATTTTTATACTTTTTTTGCAAAAACATGAAGGAATTTACTGATGGTGCAAACGTGAGTGCCTGAGTGTCGACGTTGCAAGAGGTCACATGGCAATTATTTGCAATTTGCGTCGCGGCTGCCTCGCCACACAAGGAGGCTGTGATTGCAGATGATTTATATGCGGCCCGTAGCCACCGCTAAGAGATAATTTAGGCAACAAAAATGACCCAGTAGTGTGTTTATGTGTCATTTACGACAGTAGACGGCGACCCTTTCTTAAGCGAAGGAAATGGAATTGTGTGTGTGTGTGTGTGTGTGTGTGTGTGTGTGTGTGTGTGTGTGTGTACTCACCTAGTTGTACTCACCTAGTTGAGGTTTCAGGGGTCGAGTTCAAGCTTCTGGCCCCGCCTCTTCACTGGTCGCTACTAGGTCACTCTCCCTGAACCGTGAGCTTTATCATACCTCTATTTAAAGCTATGTATGGATCCTACCTCCACTACATCGCTTCCCAAACTATTCCACTTCTTGACTACTCTGTGGCTGAAGAAATATTACCTGTGTGTGTGTGTGTGTGTGTGTGTGTGTGTGTGTGTGTGTGTGTATGTGTGTGTGTGTGTGTGTGTGAAGTACTGGGAACCTAACCAATTGATGTTTGCTTTCGAACGGTACTTCCCTCAGTGATTCTTCCACCCTGGAGCAGGAGAGGATATCTTAAAGCATTTCTTCTTTCAGTTATAAGTGCCTCTGTCCACCAAACCTACCTTCTTTAGCCTTCACTTTCTCTTCCTAATTCTCCTCACAATCACTCTCTCTACCTCTTTCTCCCTCCCCCCTTTTCCCTTCCCCTACGTATGTCTACATGCTCTTCCCTTCTCACACACACACATTAAGTCATGTTCTCCCCTTCTCACACACACACATTAAGTCATGTTCTCCCCTTCTCACACACACATTAAGTCATGTTCTCCCCTTCTCACACACACATTAAGTCATGTTCTCCCCTTCTCACACACACATTAAGTCATGTTCTCCCCTTCTCACACGCACATTAAGTCATGTTCCTGGGTATCGACATAACTCGATGGAACAAACTTTAAGTAATATATGACCCAGACATTGACGACATATTTATCATGCTGCCTGCTGATTCTGCTTGCTGATCCTGCCTGCTGATCCTGCCTGCTGATCCTGCTTTTTAATCTAATCTATCTGTCTGCTAGTCTGCCTCGTTACATGCTGTATGCATATATATATATATATATATATATATATATATATATATATATATATATATATATATATATATATATATATATATATATATATATATATATATATATATATATATACGGGTTTACGTTTACCATATGAATACAATAATAATAATAATAATAATAATTTTGTAAGTAATTGTATCATGGTAGTATATACAATTTGTGCTAATCTGTACTATCAGCCACTTTGTGAGGGTTCTATTGTGGCATATGGCACTAGTGATTTTACCACGACTATTACTACCCGCCACTGCTAGAACCACTACTATTACAGTTACTATCTATGGGTTATTTGTGTACAGCTACTACCGTTATTACTACTGCTCCTGTTACTACTGCCACTACCATTATTACTACTAATGCTATTGGTACTGTTATTATTACTACTACGACAATAACTATTACTACTATCGCTACTATTATTTCTACTGCTACTAGTACTACTACGAGTATTACTAGTTACTGCTGCTAATACTTCTATTGTTACCACCAATACTATTATTACGACAACTACTGGTCTTACTACGACTACTACTACTTATTACTACTAATTCTTCTAATATAACTACTACAACTATAATTATTATTACGACTATTACTATTACCGTTGCTACTTACTACTGCTACTACTACTACTATTACAGCTGCTACTACTACTACTACTACTACTATTATTATTATTATTACTACTACTAATACTAGTATTATTATTATTATTATTACTACTACTACTACTACTACTACTATTTTTACTGCTACTACTACTACTACTACTATTTTTACTATTACTACTACTATTACTGCTACTACTACTACTACTATTATTTTTACTACTACTACTACTACTACTACTATTACTACTACTACTACTACTACTACTACTATTATTACTACTACTACTACTATTACTGCTAATACTACTACTACTACTACTACTACCACTCTTATTACTACTACTACTACTACTACTACTACTACTACTACTACTACTGCTCCTACTACTACCACTACTATCTTCAATGTCAGGTATCGTCTCCGCCGCTGTGGTCAGCAAGAAGTCTTAGGAAGCTGCACTCCAGTTTTCATTTGTAGTGACTCCGGGCATCAATCTAGTTAGTATTGTCAGCAATACAGGTTGTAATGTCAACAACACAGAGACTGTACTGGCAGGAACCATGAGGAATATTTCTCACTTGTCCACGAGAATACTAGGAGTTTAAAAAGAAGAGGAATGTGAGTTAAAGAATAAGAAAAAAAACGTGAGTTGCCCCTTGCTGTTATCGTCACCCTCACTCTCTCCCTCACCCTCATTCTCTCCCTCACCTTCACTCTCTCCCTCACCCTCACTCTCTCTCTCACCCTCACTCTCTCCCTCGCCCTCACTCTCTCCCTCACCCTCACTCTCTCCCTCACCATGCGTGTAGTGAGGACCACCTCTGGTAACGCAGTGTTCCCCTCAATAATACAAGACGAGTGGCGCCTGCAACTCCCTCAACAAATATTTCGGTGTGCCATTAAAACTGTAGAATCGCTGACCAATATTTACGAAGTAGGATGGATATATATAAATATATAAATATATATATATATATATATATATATATATATATATATATATATATATATATATATATATATATATATATATATATATATATATATATATATTTAGTCTACGGTAGCCTTTCAGTGTGTGTGTGTAATGGTAAGTGATGGGGGTAAGGAAGGATGACGCATTCGAGGAATTATCGTGAAGTTAAACATGATGTCAGAAGGAATCAACCCTTAGGTTGTGCGTTGTTAAACGGTGCTGACCCCTCTTTACCCCTCACCCCCCTTTGTCCCCCTTTCCTTTCCCCCCTCACACACACACATACATACACACACACTTGCCTTCATGCCGCACTGACACCTTGACAAAATAGCCTAATTAATACACATTAAGGCTACGAATTACGTCATTACCCTCATAGAGGTCATCATTAATCACCTCTGTATTCACCTAATCGTCTGTGTCTTGCAGAAGCATAGTGCAAATATATGTGTGTGCATTTGTATTGTTAAGTGCATGTATACACTCATGATCAAATGCCAACACACACATACACACACACACCCATACACACACTCGTATACATGAGTACACCTTCCCCTTTCTTCTTCTTCTTCTTCTTCTTCTTCTTCTTCTTCTTCTTCTTCTTCTTCTTCTTCTTCTTCTTCTTCTCCCCCTTTCTTCCCTTTCCCTTTCCTTCCCATTCTTGTCTCTTCAAAGAGGAGTCTTGAATGTTAGGAAGTGGATCTTTCTCACACTTTGTTGGATCAAACCTGATTGTCTCTGAATTTCCAGAAGATCTACGATGCCTACAACCATACCTATAAATGTAATAATAGTAACAACGTCAATAATAATAACAATAATAATAATGATAAAAACGCTATTTATAATAATAATAATAATAATAATAATAATAATAATAATAATAATAATAATATATTTATAACAAAAATAATAATAATCATCACATTGGCTACAGCAGTTCTTTCTTTCTCCTCTCTTCTAACCTTGTTCACAATCCTCCACCACTTATATCCCCCACCACAAAAAAATATACCCACTGTACTTCCATGAACGGTTGAGGTAAAAAATTAAGAACAGAGAAAACTCAACCAGAGAATATTGCAAAAGCCATAATGAGCTCAAAACGATCTGAAATGAATCAAACCCAGTGTGTGAGCTAGCAGGACATACACTGAGAATCACAGTAATGTTGCTGGGGTCCCAAACACGACGAGGAGGTACCAGAAGTAATCTTCCAGAATTTATATGTATAACCATTGGGAAATGCTCTGTCTGTAGACTTCATGTAGCCTGGAAGGTCATCAGTTATGAGGTAGAGAAAGTAGTGGCTTCATTGACTGAAGAGTCCCTCACATGCATAAAAGGATTTTTCCTTGCAACAATACTCGTGTGGTAAATGCAGTTTCATTAGCAGCTCAAACTCACAGAACAGACGAAACACTACCCTAAGCCATCTTCTGGACTCACAGTCTTACCCCTCCTCTTAACTTAGCAGCGTATGCATTATTATTATCCAAACCAGAGACTAAATCAGGGGATTTAACCTAAAGAATAAAAGATGACCTGGATGTTGACATCGACTAGATTTTCAGAAATGATAACAGATACAATCTTCCCATGTAGCTATCACATATAGAGGAAAGAAACGATGGAGGAGGGAATTGTCTAACGGTTAACCAGCTGGTTATGCAAAATTTCCAAGATGGTGGTCAATAATCAAGCAGGTGGTGGTTCGAATTCCAGTATCAGGTGGTCCATGTTCCATCCAGCAGGTGATTAATTTTCAGTACATCTGATGATCCATGGTCGTGTCTCCCCCCCCCCAGCAGATGGTTCATAATCCTCCCAGCTGGTGATCCTGGGTTCCTCCCTCCTTCCCTCCCTCCTTCCCTCCCTCCTTCCCTCGCTCCTTCCCTCCCACCCTCCCTCCCACTAGCAAGGTTACTTCAGAGGAAAGAGAGCGGAGGTAAGCCTTTACCAGCCAAAGATTCCGGATATTAACTCCTGCAATATTGATAACGCACCTCCTTTGATGTGCCTCTCTCTCCCCTTCCCCTCACCTCCCATTCCTTATCCCCATCCCTCCCCCTCCTCTTATCCCTCCTCCCCTTCGTCCCCTCCACCCGCCTTTCTACTCACGCAACATTATAAAAAGTAATTTAAACTTTTTCGATTACATTTTTGAATGCCTATTCAGTGTGTCTTGCAATTTTAATGACGCAGAGTGATGGTGAATATTTTTATTCTATACACAGACATTTTTTTGTTGTACTGCTATTCTGTGTACAGTAAATCAATTTTTTCTTTGGGTTCGTGCTGAGGAAAATCCCACTGGGAAGGGGGGAATAAAAATTGCGGATTTTGAGCGTTTATGTTTCTTATGATTGTATTTTTTTGAAGCGCTGAAACCATGTGGGTGAATCAGAGCAGGAGGTGGTGGAGGCTCGGTCCTCCGTCTGCTGACTGCGGTCCTTTTCTACAGGTAAAGTGTGTTTGTGTTTGTTTGTTTGTTTGTACTCACCTAATTGTACTCACCTAATTGTGGTTGCAGGGGTCGAGACTCAGCTCCTGGCCCCGCCTCTTCACTGATCGCTACTGGATCCTCTCTCTCTCTGCTTCCTGAGCTTTGTCATGTGTCGTGTGTGTGTGTGTGTGTGTGTGTGTGTGTGTGTGTGTGTGTGTGTGTGGTTGTAAAGTCGAGACTCAGCTCCTGGCCCCGCCTCTTCACTGACCGCTACTAGGTCCACTCTCTCCCTGCTCCATGAGTTTTATCTTACCTCGTCTTAAAACTATGTATGGTTCCTGCTTCCACTACTTCACTTGCCAGACTATTCCACTTCCTAACAACTCTGTGGCTGAAGAAATATGTCCTAACATCCATCTGACTCATCTGAGTCTTCAACTTCCAATTGTGACCCCTTGTTTCTGTGTCCCATCTCTCGAACATCCTGTCTCTGTCCACCTTATCGATTCCTCGCAATATTTTGTACGTCGTTATCATGTCTCCCCTAACCCTCCTGTCCTCCAGTGTCGTGTGTGTGTGTCCTTTTTTCTACTTACCTGTGAGATTTTCACCTTTTTTCATTTTTCCAAATTATTTCGTCAATATAAGACTGAAACATTACTAACTTTTTTTTATATAATGAATAATTTCCAAAGAGGCAAACGAAATGCCTATCAGATAAGATAAGATAAGATAAGATTTCGTTAGGATTTTTAACCCCGGAGGGTTAGCCACCCAGGATAACCCAAGAAAGTCAGTGCGTCATCGAGGACTGTCTAACTTATTTCCATTGGGGTCCTTAATCTTGTCCCCCAGGATGCGACCCACACCAGTCGACTAACACCCAGGTACCTATTTGCTGCTAGGTGAACAGGACAACAGGTGTAAGGAAACGTGTCGAAATGTTTCTACCCGCCGGGAATCGAACCCGGGCCCTCCGTGTGTGAAGCGGGAGCTTTAGCCAACAGGCCACCGGGCAAATTCTGAATACATGTTGTTAACTATACCTGAGATTTCCCTGTGACTTGTTTCCAGGTCTTTGCTACCCTTGCAGCCCAGTCTCTAGCAAGACTTTCTTATTAATAGCTTTTTCAACCCTGAGTGTTATCAGTGGCGGGTCACTGGCCTACACGGCCATCACAACCTTTTATGTAGGGGGCGTCACGTTTGCACTTTCTAAATCCTTTGCAATTTTACATGAATTTGAACACCCTTTCTGCTAATAGCACTGAGATGTTGTACTAATAGCACTGAGATGTTGTACTAATAGCACTGAGATGTTGTACTAATAGCACTGAGATGTTGTACTAATAGCACTGAGATGTTGTACTAATAGCACTGAGATGTTGTACTAATAGCACTGAGATGTTGTACTAATAGCACTGAGATGTTGTACTAATAGCACTGAGATGTTGTACTAATAGCTAATGTTGTAGCACTGAGATGTTGTACTAATAGCACTGAGATGTTGTGCTAATAGCACTGAGATGTTGTACTAATAGCACTGAGATGTTGTACTAATAGCACTGAGATGTTGTACTAATAGCACTGAGATGTTGTGCTAATAGCACTGAGATGTTGTACTAATAGCACTGAGATGTTGTACTAATAGCACTGAGATGTTGTGCTAATAGCACTGAGATGTTGTACTAATAGCACTGAGATGTTGTACTAATAGCACTGAGATGTTGTGCTAATAGCACTGAGATGTTGTACTAATAGCACTGAGATGTTGTACTAATAGCACTGAGATGTTGTGCACTGAGATGTTGTACTAATAGCACTGAGATGTTGTACACTGAGATGTTGTGCTAGCACTGAGATGTTGTACTAATAGCACTGAGATGTTGTACACTGAATGTTGTAGCACTGAGATGTTGTACTAATAGCACTGAGATGTTGTACTAATAGCACTGAGATGTTGTACTAATAGCACTGAGATGTTGTACTAATAGCACTGAGATGTTGTACTAATAGCACTGAGATGTTGTACTAATAGCACTGAGATGTTGTACTAATAGCACTGAGATGTTGTACTAATAGCACTGAGATGTTGTACTAATAGCACTGAGATGTTGTACTAATAGCACTGAGATGTTGTACTAATAGCACTGAGATGTTGTACTAATAGCACTGAGATGTTGTACTAATAGCACTGAGATGTTGTACTAATAGCACTGAGATGTTGTACTAATAGCACTGAGATGTTGTACTAATAGCACTGAGATGTTGTACTAATAGCACTGAGATGTTGTACTAATAGCACTGAGATGTTGTACTAATAGCACTGAGATGTTGTACTAATAGCACTGAGATGTTGTACTAATAGCACTGAGATGTTGTACTAATAGCACTGAGATGTTGTACTAATAGCTAATAGCACTGAGATGTTGTACTAATAGCACTGAGATGTTGTACTAATAGCACTGAGATGTTGTACTAATAGCACTGAGATGTTGTACTAATAGCACTGAGATGTTGTGCTAATAGCACTGAGATGTTGTACTAATAGCACTGAGATGTTGTACTAATAGCACTGAGATGTTGTGCTAATAGCACTGAGATGTTGTACTAATAGCACTGAGATGTTGTGCTAATAGCACTGAGATGTTGTACTAATAGCACTGAGATGTTGTACTAATAGCACTGAGATGTTGTGCTAATAGCACTGAGATGTTGTACTAATAGCACTGAGATGTTGTACTAATAGCACTGAGATGTTGTGCTAATAGCACTGAGATGTTGTACTAATAGCACTGAGATATTGTGCTAATAGCACTGAGATGTTGTACTAATAGCACTGAGATGTTGTACTAATAGCACTGAGATGTTGTACTAATAGCACTGAGATGTTGTACTAATAGCACTGAGATGTTGTACTAATAGCACTGAGATGTTGTACTAATAGCACTCACCACCACCACCACCACCATTGCACCACCACCACCACTACCACTACTGGGCACCACTGCCACCACACACCACCACCACCACCACCGCCACCACTCACCTCCACCTCCACTACCTACTACCACTACTACAACCACTACCACATTGCCACTACCTACCTACCTTACTATACCTACAGCACCACTATACTGCACCGCCACCACTGCCTACCATCTACCACCACCACTACCACCACCACCACCTCCACCACCATTACCACCACCATACACCACTACCACCTCCACCTACCACCACCACCACCACCACTCACCACCACCACCACCACCACCATCCATCACACCACCTCCACCACCACCACCTCCACCACCACTACCACCTCCATCACAACCACCATCACCTACCTCCACATCACTACCTCACCACCTACCACCACCACCTCATCACCACACCACCACCTACCACCACCACCACCTACCACCACCACCTCCACCTCACCACCGTGGCCACCACCACCACCACCACCATTGCCACCACCACCACCTCCACCACATTACCACTGCCACCACCACCTACCACTGCACCTACCACACATTGCCACCACCACCCACCGTCACCACTGGCCACCACCGCCAGCACCACCACCACCACCACACCACCGCCACCACCACCACCACCACCACCACCACCACCACCACCACCACCACCACCTACCGCCACCTACCACTCCACCACCTACCACCACTACCACCACCACCACATTGCTACCACCACTTGCCACTACCATTTGCCACCGCCACCACACCACCGCAGCACTGCACCACGGTCCACTACACTATACCACCACCACCTACCACCACTACTACACTACCACCACCACCACCACTCCACTACCACACCACCTACCACTCCACCACCACCTACCACCACTACCACACCGCCACCACCACCACCACCTACCACCACCACCACCACCACCACCACTCACTCACCACCACCACCTACCACCACCACCTCACCTACTACCTACCTACCACCTACCACCACCTCCACCATTACTACCACCTACCTACCTACCTACTACTTGCCATCACCACCACCACCTACCTCCACCACACCTACTTACTGGCACCACCATTCCACCTACCACCACCACCATACCACTACTGCTACTACCTACTCCACCTACTATTACTACCACTACTACCTACTACTACTACCTACTACTATTACCTACTACCTACTACCTACTATGCATATGACATATATATATATATATATATATATATATATATATATATATATATATATATATATATATATATTAATTTTACAGTCTAAGAAGTGTGATCGTACCTCATCTCATCTCAAAGCCCAGACCTATCTAGGGTACAGTACCCCTTCCCCAGGATGCTACCCACCACAGTCAACTAACACCCAGGTACCTACTTAGTGCCAGTTTTTCTAAATTCTTTAAGTCTTCAGTTCTCATTGCTGATCACTGATTAATACCGTTTTTTTTCGGGATATTTTTGTGTCACTGGTTTTTATATGCTAATTATTGTTTTTCTGTTTTATATTTTCCTACTTTTTGCTTGAAAATGTTTTAGGGATTATTAAGCTTTTTAAGTTACAGGTATTATTATTATTATTATTATTATTATTATTATTATTATTATTATTATTATTATTATTATTATTATTATTATTATTATTATTATTATTATTATTATTATTATTATTATTATTATTATTATTATTATCATTATTATTATTATTGTTATTATTATTATTATTATTATTATTATTATTATCATTATTATTATTATTATTATTAATATTATTATTATTATTATTATTATTATCATTATTTTTATTATTATTATTATTATTATTATTATTTTTATCATTATTATTATTATTATTATTATTATTATTATTATTATTATTATTATTATTATCATTATTATTATTATTATTATTATTATTATTATTATTATTATCATTATTATTATTGTTATTATTATTATTATTATTATTATTATTATTATTATTATTATTATTATTATTATCATTATTATTATTATTATTATTATTATTATTATTATTATTATTATTATTATTATTATTACTATCATTATTATTATTATTATTATTATTATTATTATTATTATTATCATTATTATTATTATTATTATTATTATTTTTATTATTATTATTATTATTATTATATTACCAAGACATCTTTCCCCCGAGTTCATTAATCATCCCAGAGTTTCTCAGGCGACAAACTTTCCCCAACTTCTTTTTCTTCTCTTCTTCTTCTTCCGTCCCAATCTTGTGAGGGTGGAGAGCCTTTATATTTTTTATAATTTTCGTTTCGATAAAAATTCGGATCCCGTTATTTCCGCCGGATATATGAGATGGTTTCCGGTAGTCATGGGGTTTGTTGACGTCAGTTCGGCAGTATTTTTAAGGCATTTTCGATGTCCCCATCTGCCGGTATTTAAGACCTGAGTTCCTATGAAAGCCAACGTGTATTTTAGAGAGAGAGAGAGAGAGAGAGAGAGAGAGAGAGAGAGAGAGAGAGAGAGAGAGAGAGAGAGAGAGAGAGAGAGAGAGAGAGAGAGAGAGAGAACATACTCAAACAGCATAGTGTTATCAGCAGCTACTGGGATTTGGGATTTCAAAGGTTTCCTGCCAGAGGAACTGGAGTCACTACTACTACTGGTTGAAACACTGCCTAGCAGGGTCTCTCATCGCACATCCTCTATTTTCCTGCTGATTCGGCAGTAGACATTCTGCATGGTTCTCTCTCTCTCTCTCTTACTCTCTCTCTCTCTCTCTCTCTCTCTCTCTCTCTCTCTCTCTCTCTCTCTCTCTGTCTATCTATCTATCTCTCCCTTTCTCCTATTCATCAGCAACCTTCACAGTCACCCTCTTCGCAGCTGAATCTACATTTCTTCTCTTCCCCAGACATCTTTTCTTAGTGTTCTTTTCGTTGTAGTTTAGTCGCCCTTCCCTCTGCATCCCTTCCCATGTCATATTTACCACTTCTCTGTAGCGTCCACCCTTCCCTTGGCCCGTTCACCCTTCCTTTCTCTGTTCTTTTCCCCTCTCCCTCTTTTACCCTTTACACTTGCCCTCTACACCATCGCGGAAACCCTCCTCTCCCCTCCCCTTCTCGGTTCTCTTCATTCCCTCATTCTCTTCACCCCTCTTTCTCATCCCCGCGTCATTATTGCGTTATACTTATTCCCCTTCTGCTCATTCCCCTCGGCTGCAGATCTTAATCATCCTCCGACCCTTCCCATTCCCCTCTCGCTTATTTCCATTTCGCTCCCTTTTGCGACGCCGTTGGTTCCCCTCTTCTGCGCACACGGGCCACGCTTTCCCCTCTCTCCCCTCTCCCTCCCCAGGAGCTGTCATGACCACCTTTCCCTCTCGTTAGAGCCACCTGCTTATCCTTCATGACTTTCTCATTGTGTCGCTGGACACCCTACTAGATCGCTCTCCTCCCTTCCCGTTAGAGCCACCTGTTTATCCTTCCATGATTTTCATTGTGTCGTTGACACCCTATTAGATCAAGCCTCCTCCCTTCCCGTTACCGAGGTCATTTCTTCTCTATATTAGGAGGATCGGTGGTGAGGGCGTCGTGAACTGTGGGAGGCAGTTCCTAGGGGCCCTACCCTCTGAATGTAGGGCACGGTGAGAGTGAGAGAGAGAGAGAGAGAGAGAGAGAGAAAGAGAGAGAGAGAGAGAGAGAGAGAGAGAGAGAGAGAGAGAGAGAGAGAGAGAGAGAGAGAGAGAGAGAGAGAGAGAGAGAGAGAGAGAGAGAGAGAACATCCAGAACATTTATTCCTGGGATGACTCAAGTCTGGAACATGTTCGTACAACACAAAGTCATCAGCAAAATAAAATCGGTTGACCAAATGAAATTGCTGACCCACAGATGGCTCCAACTTCATCCTGTTACCTGTATGTATATATCATAATATGGAAAAATGTTTTCAAATGAGCTGATGTAGGTAACAGCTCTTAGCTTGTAAATGAAGTTAGGTACCCTTAAAACCCTTGTAAAACCCTGACTAAGAGAGAGAGAGAGAGAGAGAGAGAGAGAGAGAGAGAGAGAGAGAGAGAGAGAGAGGGGAATAGATAGACAGACAGACATGAATTGTCCCTTTTTTCGCAGCTAAGATAGATTCATCAGCAATAACATTATCGTCATTATTAGCGTATCAGCGTAATCAACCTCATTATCGCTACCGTCACAATAATCATCACCACGATGATTGATTGATGATGGTCATCATCATCATCATCATCATCATCGTCACTCTCACTTAGATTATTGCAAATATTACTCCCTCTCCGTCACCCTTAACATTCCCGTTCTCCTTCTCATTTTTTAAACCACTTCCCCTCTCCCTCCTTATCTCCCTTTACCTCTTCTTTTCTCTGTTTGTCGCCCTTCGTCCTTCAGTTTCCTTAGGGATCGTTATGTCCCTAATTAGCTCCACTGAATATTCCTTGTAGTGTCTGGTGACTTCCTTGACCCCAGAGTACACTTGAGTTCCCTACTGAAGTTTCTTCGGCGTAACGGTCGCTTCCAGGAATCTCCTGGGTTTCCAGACTGACGAAGAACTAGCTAGCACATTTGTCTCTAACTCCGTGATCGAGCCTCCACCACTTATGGTGTCTTTGCCAACATGTTTGCCTAGATTTTTTAGTGCTCGTTAGATTTTATGGCTAATCTGGCTTCGGGGAACTGTTAAGGTAGCCGTTCTAAGAGAGATTTCTTCCTAGTTACTAATGAGCGGAACTGTATCAACCCTAGGATCACTGTCTTTGAAAGACACCTAAGCAAACACTAGGACATATTTATTAGAAAACGTTTCGGTCCTGGGACCTTGATCACGTCTAACATAAGCGATCACATCGTCTAACCGTTCTCGTCCCAACATGGCATTCTTCAGGCCACAATGTGTCACTCTCCGCCTATATATACTGTATGTTAGAAGTGATCAATGTCCCAATACCGAAACGTTTTCTGATAACTGTGTCCCCGAGGCCTGGCCTCAGATCGGGCCACGGGGGCGTTGACCCCCGTTTATTTAACAAATTTGTTGGTATCTCGTACCAAGGTTTATACATCAGTATAAACCTTGGTATGAAGAGCTAAACTCTCTAGATTATTATTATTATTATTATAATCAAAAAGAATCGCTAAACCACAAGGGCTATACAGCGCTGCTAAACTCTCTAGAGGGTTTAGCAATTATCTAAGAATATAAGAATACCTCGTGGTTGCAGCATAAAAAATATATCGTAAGTCTTACGGAGACACAAGGAAATGCTGTGTTATTATTATGTAGACGGGATTAATTTTATCTTCTGACTGCTGTTAGGTCACCCCAGAGCCGATCTATTATCATTATCATCATTATAGTCAAGGAGAAGCGCTAAACCCGGTGAAAGGGAGGTAATCAGATTTTATCCGAGGAGGAAAAAGGAGGGTCTTGCTAATTTCCTGGACCATGAGCATCATGATGCCCTATTATCCGACGTGAAATGGGAGGGTTTTTCCTAATTTCCTGGATCAAGAGAGCTTCCTTTGCTTCAAGGTGCCCCACTGGAAGCCTACGATCTCAGCTTAGTGTGAGGCTTCTTGTGTCTTGGCTTCTTCTTCTACCTTCTCGATCCAGCAGAGCCAGAGTCTTCAGCATCACTAATGAGCTTTTAACGGGTAATTATTCAATCCTCAAGGCACACATAGTTAAAACAGAATAATTAAAAGAGCTGGTAGCTTACTTAGGCTCATTTCAGAAAGGTCATACCCTAATTCAAGGTACGTGACCCAAAACAGTCGATTAAAACCCAGGTGTTTAATTACTGCTCACTCAACAAGTGTCAGATTTGCCTAAATATCTCTGCTCTCCCGAGATTGAATCCAGGCTCCTTCGGTTGTGAGCCAAGGGAACTACCACTTAAGGAGCTAGACACCTGTATCCAAAGGCAACTTTCACCTTTAATGGACTACTTGATGATACATTGTGCACAGTGATTGCACTCTGAAGGAAGAGAATGAAGATGTTGCTTCTGCTTTACCCAGGAATCGCCTGACCCATTCGGGATTACCGCTTTCCCTTGATTGCGAATAATAAAAAGTTTGTCTGTCGTCTTATTTATGGGTTTTCCGTGACTGTTGAAGAATGTTTTAATATCGAGCTGAGTGTTTCCTGACCCCTGGTGGATGTTGTTGGAACCTGGTGGATAATGTTTGCTACGCCAGGTGGATGTTGTAATTTACCTCCGGATAATGTTCGTAACCTCTAGTGAATGTTTTTTGTTTTGTCCCCTGGTGGATGGCTGTGACTTTTTCTCTTCTCCCCCCCTCCCTCGGTGAATAGTTGTGACCCCCCTGGCGGATGGTTGTGACTCCTGATGGATGGTCTTTACCCCTAGTGAACAGTCGTGACCCCTCTGATGGATGGTCGTGACTTCTGATGGATGGTCGTTACCCTGATAAAGAGTCGTCACCCCCTGGCGGCTGGACGTGACTCCTGTTGGATGGTCTTGACTCCTCCTGGATGGTCATCTCCCCCCGGTGAACAGTAGTGACTTCCCCCTGATGGATGGTCGTTTCTCGGTTGGATGGTCGTCACATCTCTTGAATATCCGTGACACTAGTGGATGCTTCTCATCCTCTCAGAGGGATGATGCTGTGAAGATCTGCTTCATCCCTTCAGCTGCAGCACTGTGACTTTTTACTCTTGTTAGTCAAGATGCTTGGTTTCCGCGTTCGTATATCTGTTTTTCCCCTCTATCCCCGTAAGTATAAGCACAATTAACAAGTAATAGTAACTCCAGCTCCGTTAAAACCCCTCAAAGGGCATCCACAGTGCTCTAACGAAACAAGTAACTACCTTATTTTCCCGCATATAAGGCGCACAACAGAAAACCATAGCGCTAATGACCCTCTTAGTTTACGTTTAGTTAACCCTGACCTTGAGCATATAAGGCGCAGGGTTATTTTCTAAGACTTTTGCCGGAAAATACGGGAGTAACTCCAGCTCTTCTGGAATGATTTCCTGGACGTGAACGTAGCTACAGAAACCTTTCATCGAATGGTTGACGATATCCACATCTCTCTACTGAAATCTCGCGGTCCAGGCTGACCCATTTCATCTTGTGTGATGGAATACGAGAGGTAAAATAACAGTTACTGGGAGCAAAAGCTGTCGTAGAGAGAGACAATAGGGGGACGCAGCAGACTGTGGGTGTTATTTTTTTGATTTGTAACAGAAGAGGAAGTAGTCAGCCGGTGCTGAGCACCTTTGTGCTCAGCTCTGACACATCACCGCCGCCTCACATCGAGTTCTCCCTCATGTCTGGTCATATATATTCTTGCCACACGTGTCTGACTCCTTCCCCTTGGTCCCGTCATGTTCCTTTGTGCTATATGTTTTCTGGTGTCTGTTTGTCTATCTGTCTGTGTCTGTGTCTGCGTCTGCGTCTGCCTCTCTCTCTCTCTCTCTCTCTCTTTCTCTACCCTTTATACCCTCTCCTGCCTACCCATGCCCTCACTCTCAGCCCTCCCAGCGGCCCTCATCGCCAGGGAGTCTCCCCTCTGCATAACGCATGATAGAGAGAGGGGAAGGGTGTGTGTGGGAGCAGACGAGGGGTGCAGCCCTGCTCAAAGGTTTAACTCTCCTCTCTTAATGAAGGAGTCGAGCTTGGTTACCCTGTAAGCGCTCTCGTAGCTGGATTTATTGCCAACCTGCTTTTGACTATATTACTGCATGGTATTGGCGTCATCCCTCGCCAGTGTGGCGTCTCTTACATATCATAGGTGTGTGTGTGTGTGTTTGTGTGTGTGTGTGTGCGTCTGTTTGTGTCTGTGTCTGTGTCTGTGTGTGTGTGTATGTGTGTGTGTGTGTGTGTGTGTGCTTTGAAATGTGAGTGGGAGGGACTGGGATTGATTGGTGTCGTGGGTACGGGAGTAAATTCTTGAGTACCTTTGTTTAATGGTGGTTTTGATAAAGAACTGCCTTGTATGGGCCAGTAGGCCTTCTGTAGTGTTCCTCCATTCTTATGTTCTTATGCTCAGAGGTTGGATATCACTTCTTCAGTTTCATTTGGCTGATGGTCAACCTACTTTCGAAACACTGAATCCCCCTCTAATATTTGTCTTCCCAGCTCGTACCACTTCATACCCGTGCTAGCACTAAAGAAGTTGTCTGTAATGCCATTACAGCTTTAGAGGCAAGTTGTACCCCTCATTGTTTTCTGTTATGCCAAGTTATTTATTTATTTTGCCTATTGGTCTGTTCCCTTGATACTCCTCTCTTACAGAAACGCGAGACTCATATTTCCCAGACTTTGCTTGGAGTTCTTTCAGCTTTAGAACCAATTTATAGATAAACCTTTCTTCTTTTTCATTTTTTACATGCTTTAGGTGTTGAAGAGTCCGGTTTATGGGGCGGCTGTCTGTTCGTATAAAGCATCCTGTTCGACTCGATGTTTAGATCACTGAATCTAGTTGGTATATGTTCCAAAATTGCATATAGTGTTTATGCTATTTGGGTTGTCTCTCAGAAGACAGGTTCTGTGTAATGTCTACCTTCATACCGTGTACATTATCTCACTTTTGCAATCAGAATATTGCCCTATCGTCTCCCTTTTCCAGGTTTCCTTCTTCATTTGTATTTTTTTTTTTACTGTGAACTCTAATAACCACTTGCTGGACCATTCTTGCAGTTTAAGTCTTTTTCCAGTTTAGTGCCATTATTTACCGTATTTTTGTATTCCTCAATTACTTCTCATCGTCTACAAACATCGACTCGAAATGCTGATATTTTTTTCCCTCAATGAATCATTCACTTGCATCAGGTATAGTGTAAGTTCGCTTGCTAGCTTATCTTATCCTAATGAATAAATACCCTTAAACAAGCACCCAGTAGTGTGACACCACACCAGACCAGCATTAAAACACTAATCAGTACTATAGTTCGTGCAGTCTGAGGTAGAAGAGACCTCTAGTGTCAGTAAATATCACTTATTGTAACATAAGAAGAATGACGGAATGTCTGCCTGTTTGAGAAGCAAAATTCACACACCCACAGTGTAAGAATTACATATTTGCGATAACTAAGACATTCATTAAGGAGACATTTCGTCCACCAGGGGCTTCATCTGTCCAAGTCTCTCTGATAAGTCTGATAAGTCTGTTATTCTATGCGATATATTAATGATGTAGGTAACTATGCCTTTTAGGAGTCTGACAAAGGTTCTTTGTGACCTATGTGAACGTCTTCCAAGCTCTGCCTCATTATGGGACGAGCTGTGAGTTCACAATAAACTAGCAACGTCCAGCTTTGAACGTTCATCACTCATGGTATGAGAACATGCCGTCATTTTTCGTTTTTCCCCGAAAGTCCACTAAATTCTATCCTCTCTATCCCATCCCTGCCCCACCATTCCACCCTGCAGTTCTTTCCCTACTCTACACTGCCCTACCCTACACTGCCCTTCCCTACACTGCCCTACCCTACACTGCCCTTCCCTACACTGCCCTTCCCTACGCTGCCCTCCCCCACATCACCCTGCTCATCCCCGCCTCGTCAAGAGCACCGTGTTGACACTACGGCTGATTAGGGATTCCAACCCCAGTCTAACCCACAAAGTACCGGGTAGGGAATCTTTTGTTTACTCGCGGCCTCACTGAAGCTTTCCTCTAATCTTCTCCGCTTAAAGAGATCAATATTCACAGTGATTTAAACAGTCAGTCAGCAAGAGCAGATCAGCATTTACACACTCAGTAAATTGGAGAAGCTCAACATATGCAATCAGTAGCCTGTAGAAGATATTTGCAATTTAAAGCCTTTTCTAATCAAACACAGTGAAATATATTTTTTTCGTTAGGTTCAGAATGATTTTGGCGAAATTATTGTATACACAAATTTTCACTTGTCCTATATGACAAGATGAGCGTTGCTATTTAAGCCAAGATCGCAAGTTCTGCCTATTCGGCACGACATATATATGTATATATATATATATATATATATATATATATATATATATATATATATATATATATATATATATATATATATATATATATATATATATATATATATATACATATATATATATATATATATATATATATATATATGTATATAATACTGCCTACTGTCACAGCAGTTCCAACATTCTGCTGTCAAATTCCATTTCTCGTACAGATCTACCACGACAAAAATACAGGAGAGAGAAAAAAAGACGTCCAATGGGTTGCAAAAAAGTGAGTCTGTGCCACGGAAAGTTATAGAAAGTGACCGTGTCCCCGTGTAGAGGATAGAGCAACTATGACCACTCTCTGCCGTGTGTCTGCCTCACTCTCCCCCATCTCTGGGCTTTTCGCACCTCGCCTCACCCAGCTTTGTGGAAAATCCGTTCAATTAAACTATTAAAAAAGTGTAGCAGTCCCGAAAGAAAATAAAAAAAGTATATATCTGTACAGTATCTTTCTCCGTGTGTGTGTGTGTGTGTGTGTGTGTGTGTGTGTGTGTGTGTGTGTACTCACCTATTTGTGGTTGCAGGGGTCGAATCTTAGCTATGTGTGTGTGTGTGTGTGTGTGTGTGTGTGTGTGTGTGTGTTTGTGTGTGTGTGTACTCACCTAGTTGTACTCACCTAGTTGAGGTTGCGGGGGTCGAGTCCTAGCTCCTGGCCCCGCCTCTTCACTGGTCGCTACTAGGTCACTCTCCCTGAACCGTGAGCTTTATCATACCTCTGCTTAAAGCTATGTATGGATCCTGCCTCCACTACATCGCTTCCCAAACTATTCCACTTCCTGACTACTCTGTAGCTGAAGAAATACTTCCTAACATCCCTATGATTCATCTATGTCTTCAACTTCCATCTGTGTCCCCTTGTCGCTGTGTCCAATCTCTGGAACATCCTGTCTTTGTCCACCTTGTCAATTCCTCTCAGTATTTTGTATGTCGTTATCATGTTCCCACTATCTCTCCTGTCCTCCAATGTTGTCAGGTTGATTTCCCTTAACCTCTACTCGTAGGACATACCTCTTAGCTCTGGGACTAGTCTTGTTGCAAACCTTTGCACTTTCTCTAGTTTCTTTTCGTGCTTGGCTAGGTGTGGGCTCCAAACTGGTGCCGCATACTCCAATATGGGCCTAACGTACACGGTGTACAGGGTCCTGAACGATTCCTTATTAAGATGTCGGAATGCTGTTCTGAGGTTTGCTAGGCGCCCATATGCTGCAGCAGTTATTTGGTTGATGTGTGCTTCAGATGTGCCTGGTGTTATACTCACCTCAAGATCTTTTTCCTTGAGTGAGCTTTGTACTCTCTGACCCCCTAGACTGTACTCCGTCTGCGGTCTTCTTCAGTTTTTGAACTAATCTCTTGTGTGGAACTGTGTCAAACGCCTTCTTGCAGTCCAAGAAAATGAAGTCCACCCACCCCTCTCTCTCTTGTCTTACTGCTGTCACCATGTCATAGAACTCCAGTAGGTTTGTGACACAGGATTTCCCATCCCTGAAACCATGTTGGCTGTTGTTGATGAGATCATTCCTTTCTAGGTGTTCCACCACTCTTCTCCTGATAATCTTCTCCATGATTTTGCATACTATACATGTCAGTGACACTGGTCTGTAGTTTAATGCTTCATGTCTGTCTCCTCTTTTAAAGATTGGGACTACATTTGCTGTCTTCCATGCCTCAGGCAATCTCCCTGTTTCGATAGATGTATTGAATATTGTTGTTGGGGGTACACATAGCGACTCTGCTCCCTCTCTCAGGACCCAAGGAGGGATGTTATCCGGCCCCATTGCCTTTGAGGTATCTAGCTCACTCAGAAGTCTCTTCACTTCTTCCTCGGTTGTGTGTACTGTGTCCAGCACTTGGTGGTGTGCCCCACCTCTCCGTCTTTCTGGAGCCCCTTCTGTCTCCTCTGTGAACACTTCTTTGAATCTCTTGTTGAGTGTGTGTGTGTGTGTGTGTGTGTGTGTGTGTGTGTACTCACCTAATTGTGGTTGCAGGGGTCGAGACTCAGCTCCTGGCCCCGCCTCTTCACTGATCGCTACTAGGTCCTTTCCCTCTCTGCTTTCTGAGCTTTGTCATACCTCTTCTTATAACTATGTATGGTTCCTGCCTCCACTACTTCACTTGCTAGGCTATTCCACTTCCTGACGACTCTATGACTGAAGAAATACTTCCTAAGGTCCCTGTGACTCGTCTGAGTCTTCAGCTTCCAGTTGTGACCCCTTGTTTCTGTGTCCCCTCTCTGGAACATCCTATTTCTGTCCACCTTGTCTATTCTCAGCAGTATCTTGTATGTCGTTATCATGTCTCCCCTGACCCTTTTGTCCACCAGTGTCGTCAGTCCGATTTCCCTCAACTTTTCCTCGTACGACATTCCCCTGAGCTCTGGGACTAGCCTTGTTGCAAACCTTTGTACTTTCTCTAACTTCTTGACGTGCTTGACCAGGTGTGGGTTCCAGACTGGTGCTGCATACTCCAGTATGGGCCTAACATACACAGTGTACAGTGTCTTGAACGATTCCTTATTAAGGTATCGGAACGCTATTCTCAGGTTTGCCAGGCGCCCGTATGCTGCAGCAGTTATTTGGTTGATGTGTGCCTCCGGTGACGTGCTCGGTGTTATGGTCACCCCAAGGTCTTTCTCCCTGAGTGAGGTCTGTAGTTTTTGTCCACCTAGCCTATACTCTGTCTGCGGTCTTCTTTGCCCCTCCCCAATCTTCATGACTTTGCATTTGGCAGGGTTGAATTCGAGAAGCCAGTTACTGGACCACATGTCCAGCCTGTCCAGGTCTCTTTGCAGTCCTGCCTCATCCTCATCCGATTTAATTATTCTCATCAGCTTCACATCATCTGCGAATAGGGACACTTCAGAGTGTATTCTTTCCATCATGTCGTTCACATATATCAAAAATAGCACTGGTCCTAGAACTGACCCCTGTGGGACCCCGCTCGTCACAGGCGCCCACTGTGATACCTCTTCACGTACCATGACTCGTTGTTGCCTCCCTGTCAGGTATTCCCTGATTCATTGCAGTGCCCTCCCTGTTATATGCGCCTGATCCTCCAGCTTCTGCATTAATCTCTTGTGGAGAACTGTGTCAAAGGCCTTCCTGCAGTCTAGGAAACTGCAATCAACCCACCCCTCTCTCTCGTGTCTTACTTCTGTTACCTTGTCATAAAACTCCAGAAGGTTTGTAACACAGGATTTGCCTTCCATGAACCCATGCTGGTTTTCATTTACAATCTTGTTCCGTTCCAGGTGTTCCACCACTCTCCTCCTGATAATCTTCTCCATGACTTTGCACACAATACATGTCAGAGACACAGGTCTGTAGTTTAGTGCCTCATTTCTGTTTCCTTTCTTAAATATGGGGACTACACTTGCTGTCTTCCATTTCTCAGGTAGTTGCCCAGTTTCAAGGGATGTGTTGAAGATTGTGGTTAGGGGCACGCACAGCATCTCTGCTCCTTCTCTAAGGACCCACGGGGAGATGTTGTCTGGTCTTATCGCCTTTGAGGTATCAAGGTCACTTAGCAGCTTCTGCACCTCCTCCTCGGTTGTTCGTATGTCATCCAACACTTGCTGGTGTATTCCCTCTTGATGTTCCCTTCTGTGCTGTCTTCCCACAGCCCTTCCTGTCTCTACTGTAAAAACCTCCTTAAATCTCCTGTTTAGCTCCTCACATACCTCCTGATCATTTCTTGTGAGTTCTCCCCCTTCTGTCCTCAGTCTGATCACCCGGTCTTTGACTGTTGTCTTCCTCCTGATGTGGCTATACAACAGTTTCGGGTCAGTCTTGATTTTTTATGCTATGTTATTTTCAAACTGTCGCTGGGCCTCCCTTCTTACCTGTGCATACTCATTCCTGGCTCTGCGACTAATCTCCCTGTTTTCATGTGTTCTCTGCCCTCTGTACTTTTTCCACTCTCTATTGCACTTTGTTTTTGCCTCCTTACACCGTCGGGTAAACCAGGGACTCGTTCTGGTCTTCCCATTGTTTCTGTTGCCCTTGGGAATAAACCTTTCCACTGCCTCCTTGCATTTTGTTTATGCCATCATTTCACTTACTGGCTTTCCTGCCAGTTCTCTGTCCCACAGAACCTCCTGCAGGAAGTTCCTCAACTCTATGTAGTCCCCTCTTTTATAGTCTGGCTTTTCCCATTCAACTCATGTTACTCTCTCCACTTGCAACTCTACTATGTATTCAAAGCACAGAACCACGTGGTCACTAGCTCCTAGGGGACTCTCATATGTGATGTCCTCAATGTCTGAACTGCCCAGGGTGAACACAAGGTCCAATCTTGCTGGTTCATCCTCCCCTCTCACTCTGGTAGTGTCCTTAACATGTTGGTGCATGAGGTTTTCCAGCACCACATCCAACATCTTGGCTCTCCATGTTTCGGGACCCCCATGTGCGTGTGTGTGTGTGTGTGTGTGTGTGTGTGTGTGTGTGTGTGTGTGTATTTGATTCTAGATGAGAGAGAGAGTATGAGATAGAAGGAGGAGGATGTATATTATACACACAAAGGTAAAAGGGTATAAATGACCTAACAGCCCTGTCATGTCAATTGATGGAATCAGGTCAACTAACAAAGAGTCAATCGGTCGTGCACACTCATGACAGCTGACCGTCACTACACCAACTACACTCAGCCGTACTTTGAATTAGCTGACAGCTCTCTAGGTTAGCTGACAGTTCCTTGACTCTCCCCCCCCCGACTGTCTCCTAGATTATTTAGGTTAACTGACAGTCTCACTTAGGTCAACTGAGAGCTTAGATGACGGAGGAGTGTCAGATAAATAATATTTCGTGACATAGAGCCGGAAATCCAGTCAAACTATGGAGTAATTGGAACTTATAGACAGAGACTGGACAAGGGGGTGAAAAAAGGGAGGAGGAAAAAAGGGAGAGTGTTCGTCGGAAGAAATGGAAGGAGATCAAAGGGTGAATTGGCATTTAATGGTCTTTTGATCCGGTCATCTGCCGCCAGAAGTGCCAATTACACTCAACAACTTGGCGTTTCACCCATACTAGAAAAAATACTCTCTCTGGGAGTCTGCAAGAGTGACGATCCAAACTCATATGTTGTGTCCCTCTGTGTGTGTGTTTGTGTGTGTTTGTGTGGCCAAGATAACCCTTTTGCTGGCCAGGATAAACCACCTGCTGGCCAGGATAACCCACCTGCTGGCCAGGATAAACCACCTGCTGGCCAGGATAACCCACCTGATGGCCCGGATAACACACTTGCTAGTCAGGATAACCCATCAGGTGGCCAGGATAACACACTTGCTGTCCAGGATAACCTGCAAACCCTAATTTACTTAATACCAAGACTCTCTCAGTTCTCTTGGATCATACACAGAATGAGGGGGTTAACGAGGTTAAATCCTAGGCAGGATAGGAAGTAGCTGCAGTTCCTTTGATCAAAAGTCCTTCACGCGCATCAAGGTATCTGGAAGAGAATAATATACATGATAATTTTAGTTTCTCCTGTTTTTCTTACGTCCTGTTTATATTCCAATCTAAAATGGAGATGGGAAAACGAAGGATGAATTCGTAGATGGAATACCTGCGTTGAGAAGCAGGGAACCAGAAGGGGAGGCTAGAAATATATAGCCCAGGAGAAGCGGAAAAGGATAGATAAGCGGAAGGGCGAGGGATAGCAAGAAAAGAGCTGAGAGGATAAACTAAGGTCAGAGGCGGAAAGGGAGGTAAAGAAGGAAAGAAAAAGGTGTGTGAGAGGGGCCGTGGAAAGGACAGGAAGAGAGGAAGCGCGAGAAGGTGTATATAGGATCTAGTGGGGTTGTGTTTCTATGTAATTAAATCCTTATGTACAGTTAGACGGTGTTTTCCCTGCTGGAGGTGCTGTTGGCATGCTAGTGATGGACACGGTGCAGAGTAAGAGGTGGCTTAGGGTGGGGGAGACAACGACGGGGAGAGAAGAGGAGAGAGGGAAGGGAAAGAGTAAAGAGGAGAGAGAGTAGAGTAAGCCATGTAAAGCCAGGGTGTGGGAGATAATAGTGGCGCTGATCTAAGGACCGGGGGAGAGGGAGTACACATTGATGGACGAATGAATTTCACTCCAACGACAACACACTCCTGGAGGACGTTGATGCGTGGTTGAGGTGCGGCTCGCTATGAGTGCTGACCGGGTCCCAGCCCCGTGGCTAAAGCTCTCGCTTCACACGGCGAGGGTCTGGGTTAGATTCCCAGCGAGGGTAGAACCATTGGGAGTGTTTCTTTAACCCGGTTGTCTATGTTCACCCATCAGTAAAATGGGTACCTGGGTGTTAGTGGACTGGTGTGGGTCGCATCCTGGGACAAAACTGACCTAATTTGCGGGAAATGCTCAGCATAACAAGTGACTTTCTATATAGTAGTGTGCCACTGATGTCAGCTATGGTCTATATACCTTGTACATGTACTGGTAGTAAATAAAGATATATAATATATTATATATTATATATTATATAATATATTATTATATTATAATCGGTGGTATAGCATGCATGCATGCTATACCACCCCATAATCACAAATGTATTAAAATTAAGAAAAACACACACACACACACACACACACACACACACACGTTATTAAAAGCTATGAGAACAGGCAGAGCTCCTGGGCCCTCATAATCTCAGGCATCAGAGATAGAGCTAGCGAGATACATTTGTATTATTGAATATACAATGTACAGAAGCTATCTGAGTTGGCCCGGCACTTCAGAGATGCTTGAGGAGGCTTATGACTTTCTCATAGGCTTCAGGCAGGGGGCCCAAGAGATAATCCAGGCCTACTGCTAGGTGAACAGGGACGGCAGGTGTAACGTGACTAACACCTAGGTAACTACTTACAGCTAGGTGAACAGGGACAGCTGGTGAAAGGTAACTAACACCTAGGTACCTGCTTACTGATATGTAAACAGGGACGGAAGGTGTAAGGTGACTAACACCCAGGCACCTACTTACTGCTAGGTGAACAGGGGCAGCTAGTGTAATGTAAGTAGCACCCAGGTACCTACTTACTGCTAGGTGAACAGGGACAGCTGGTGTAAGGTAACTAACACCCAGGTACCTACTTACTGCTAGGTGAACAGGGGCAGCTAGTGTAATGTAAGTAGCACCCAGGCACCTACTTACTGCTAGGTGAACAGGGACAGCTGGTGTAAGGTAACTAACACCCAGGTGAACAGGGCCAGCTGGTGTCAAGTAACATGCCGGGGATCGAACCGTTTCCTTTTAACTTCTGAACTTCTTCCGATCACAAATGAAAAAGGAGCTTTGTATCTGACGCAACAGACATCAAGCTCTACTTGCGTCAGAGCTTCTGACGCAAGCAGAGCTGCCCTACCGTATTTCCGAAGCAGTTAGAGCGCACTTCGCGGTTTCACAAGGAAATTAGAGCTTCGTTGTCGTGACGCAGGTAGCGCTCATTAGACGTTAGAGCTTTCAGGATTTTCGACACAGATTGAGCTCATTTTTTTCTCGGTTTCGACTCGGAGGCAGATGACATGTTTCAGATTTTGTGACACCTTCAGAGAGGTCACTTTCAGGCAGGATGAGGTCACAGTTCGGTTTTTTTTTTTTTATGCGTTTTGAGCTCTCCAAAAAAAAAAATTCACACTTGTAGTGCTCACTTTCTGACATTTTCAAGCTCAATAGAGCTCACGATTTTCTTTATGCAGGAAGAGCTTACTTTCTCTACTTTTTTCCAGGTAGGTAGAGCTAACTTTCCATGGCTTATTTTATGAGGAAAAAACTCGCTTTTTAACCTATTTCTTCCCCTCCTCTCATAGAACTCTGTTTTCTCTCCCGCTCAGCCTCCCGTCTCTTTTCCTCTTCCCTGCTTCCCCTCACCCTAATCTCCGCCCCCTTTCCCTCATGTTTAACTTTCGTTTCACTGCACTTCTTCGTCTCCATCCATCTTTCCTTTTCCCCCTTTCGCCCTATCGTTCCATCCCCTCCTATCCTTTCCCCTCTACCCCTCTCCTTCTCTACTAATCTTCTTTTCCCCTCACTTTCACCTTCATCATTCATCCATCGTAGGTCCCAAAGTTACATATATATATATATATATATATATATATATATATATATATATATATATATATATATATATATATATATATATATATATATATATATATATATATATATATATATATTTCGCTCCCTATTCCTTCTCCTCTTCTATATTTTCATTCTGTTTTACCCTCTCCCAACATCACTTTTTCTTCCTCCCTTCCCTACACCCCTTCACTGCTATCTATCTTCTCTCCCCTTCGTCTATTGTTTTTTTTGTCTCCTGCTATCCCCTCCTTCACCTCCACCTCTGTCTCCTCCTTCACCGCCTCCGGCAGGATGTTACAATAAGCTGTTGAATTTGCTGTCATCTTGCAGGGTGAGTTGGCTGGCTGTCTCTTAATTAGGAGCGAAGATGTAAACAAAAGAACTTGAAAGTGGTAGGAGAAGGGGAATAAAAATAATGGTGGAGACTGAAATATGGCCGTGTGAT
>NC_091326.1:3320518-3438018 GCF_038502225.1 Cherax quadricarinatus | reverse complement strand
CTTGTACATATTTGTAATATCTTATTAAATGTTAATGTACCTGACGGTACTTAAGAATTATAAATGTGATATGTGCTTTCAGCACAATAATATTGAACTCGAGAGATTGATTTTATTTTGATTGCTGTAATTTAATTGACTTTGATAATATACCTCTAGACAATTTACTACTTAATAAATTTATTAAATTTTAATTTCTCTAGTTAGTAGCCTACCAGTTGTAATCCTGAAGCACTATTGAATAATACAGAATTTTAATGGATAATTGGACAAGGATACTGACTACTTGTTACGAAAACCCAGTAACAGGCTGGATGCTAGAAGGGCAGTCCTTTCTAGTATTCACTGGAGATCTCTAAGCTTTTAGAATCGCGTTTTTTGTAACAAATGGGGGCCTGTCCGGGAGGCTATTGATCCAAGGTGTTGGAGAAATTGTCCAGTTTGACATACTAGTAACTCTATGGTCAAACACTTTGAGTACTTTCCTAATCTGAAGACTTTGAGTTTAGTCTTGTACAACATACCAGGTGGATGTATGTACCTGACTGAGTCTCTTGATCCAAGGAGATGGAAATACTGTTTGAGCTCTAGCTCTAAGACAACCAACACTAAAATTCCTATTAGGATTATAGTTTTCCACAATCACTCTCTCGTAGTACAATTATTTTCGTGATGTATGCCAAAGTGAAACAGTTAATTGATACTCTGACTTTGTCTGAGTTAAGTACATTAAAACTTCAGACGTGTTGGCAAGTAGCCAAGTATCTCGGTGTGACGTATAACAGGAATTACACCGCTGAAACTGTCAGAGCATTAATTAAAGATATGTTGTTTCCTGCTCATACAGAGATGTCTGATTATGATTCAGATTCAGAAAGTCTAGTGTCACAATTAGGAAGTATGGCTCTATTTGAAGTAGAAGAAGGAGCAACTAAGGCAGAGGTGAGCCTCGTGTCTGAGCCTAGTGTAGCTCAGTTCTCGCTCACGCCTTCCCTCACTGACACTATAGTACAGAGTATAGCTGGTAGTATGACACAGCCTAATACTAGTACAGTGTATACTACACCTGTATTTACTTATCCTAGACCAGATCTAGACTCTCTAGAGACGGCTGGACCAAGTGTCCGACCTAAGGACCGTCCAGACCATGTTAATTTCCCTACTCCTCCATTACCCACTGGTCCTATCTCTCAGGAACAGTTTGAGAGGTTGGAACGCCTCATTATGTTGCAGACTGCACAAATAGAGGCACAGAGGAAATTGAACGAAGAAGATTTCCAAAGAGAAAATGTTCGTCTGTTAAGACAACAGACTGATAGATCACAGGACACATTTAATGTGCAGAAAGCTGCATCCATGGTTCCTAAGTTTTTTGAAAGTGACTTAGACACCTATTTTGATGTGTTTGAGAACCAGGCACGTGCCATGAACTGGCCACGTAAGCACTGGGCAACATTGCTTCATACTGCTTTGACAGGAAGAGCTCAAACTTGTACGGCTGCTTTACCATTTGCTAAGTACATTAGTTATGACGCTGTCAAACAAACTATTCTAGAGACATATAACTTGTTACCTGTAAGTTATCAAAGAGCATTTCGTACGTTACAACGACGAAAAGACCAAACTTGTGTAGAGTTTGCTCGTGAGAAAAAAGTTGCATTTGAGAGATGGACTAGAGCTGCTAAGTGTAACAACTACGACAGCCTTGTTCAGTTGTTACTACACGAAGAGTTTAACAACTGTATGTCTGCTGACATACAAGAATATCTGATCGATCATACTACCTCAGATATTCTGGAAACTGCAGTATTAGCAGACAATTACGAGATTTCTCACAAACTTGTACGTACTAAAACACTCAGAAACAAGGTAACTAAAAATTGTCCTAGAAGTTGGCAACCTAAATCAGCTGCTCATTGCCGGCCTGATGTACCTGTTACTGTAACTTCTTGTACCTTTACAAGGAAAACTCACAATCCTGAATCTGTCTCTGTGGCTAGACAGAAATCTGATATCGAGAAGAAGAAAGTTAAATGTACCTATTGTAACAGAAAAGGACATGCTAGAGAGTATTGCTATAAGTTAGAAAGAGATACGAGATACAGTCGTGCGGCTGGCGCCCCCACTCAAGTCGTATCCTCTTCCGAGCAACAAAGGCACCAAAATCCTAGCAATTACTCTTATCCTACTGTTTTAGATAATGTTACTCAGGATAGATGACTAGCGTCAGAAAGTGTATCTGACGAAAAGATTCGTTCAGCGATGAGTCCTTACTTTTCGAGAGATAAAGTAGGATTTGACGAATCACATCTAACTGAGATAATTTCTTTCAGAGACACTGGTAGTTATCTCACCTTATTAAGAGAAGATGTACTGCCCATAACTGACGATACCTATTGCAAGATAGATGTATTGTTAGAAGCCTATGGAGGGGCTGTTATAAAAGTGCCTCTGCATAAAGTTTATATTGAAACAAGCTATTATACTGGTTATATTTCAGTGGGTATATCCAGTGGTGTATTTCCCATCAGGTCAGTGGACTTGTTGATAGGGAACGATATCCTTCATGCTGGTATATGTAAAGAACCACTTGTGATTGATAATACCACTGATGATAATTATGCCATTGAAGCTTGTAGAGAGAAACCTATTTTATTTCCTCTCAGCGCAATTACTAGAGCTATGTCAAAGATACAACAACCATCCTTGTCTCCTGTTGAGTTAGTGGATGACAATGATTTGGGGTTGAATATGTTGTTTAGTGACGCTCTGCGCCCAGGATCATTAACACTGACTCCCCCTGGTCATCAACTTAGTCAGGACACAACTGACGTTAAATTTCTAACTCATGATGATTTAATCAAGGATCAGTTTGTTGATCAGTCACTGGAAAGACTGAGAGATATAGCAGTTACTGAGAGTGAAGCAAAGGATCTCGATAATTGTTACTATTATAGTAACGGTGTACTGATGGAGAAAAATACATCTAAGTTGTCAGCTGATAGTGTTTCCACCACAGTCAAGAATCTCGTAGTGTTACCAGTTACATTTCGTGAACAAGCCATTGATTTTGCTCACAATAGTCCCATAGGAGGACATTTGGGTGTCAAGAAGACACTCGGTAAACTGGCAAAACATTTTACTTGGCCAAAGATGAAGGAAACAGTAGCTGATCATGTGCGACGTTGCCACGTGTGTCAAGTGACAGGCAAGCCAGCGCACACACCTCCACCTGCGCCTCTCATTCCTATCACCGTGCATGGTGAACCATTCTCACGTCTTATTATTGATTGTGTTGGTCCTTTGCCTAGAACCAAACTAGGAAACCAATACCTATTTACTATTATGGACGCTGCAACACGCTATCCCGAAGCTATTCCTATGAGAAAAATTAATGCTCGTGCTATTGTAAGAGCGCTGATGAAATTTTTCTCCCAGGTTGGATTGCCACGAGAGATACAATCAGATCAGGGATCTAATTTCACTTCTAAGATCTTTCGAGAAGCATTATCTCACATAGGAATAAAGTCTGTACTTTCAACCAGTTATCATCCACAGTCACAAGGGGCTCTAGAGAGATTTCATCAGACATTGAAGTCTATGATGAGAGCTTATTGTGAACATTTTTCTAGAGACTGGGATGAGGGTATACCTTTTCTTCTGTTCGCTATGAGAGAAAGTGAGCAAGAAAGTCTCGGATTTAGTCCGTTTGAATTAATATTCGGACACCAAGTGCGTGGTCCTCTTGCAGTGTTGAAAGACGTGTGGACAGGAAAATCAAATCCATCACTGAGTACTTCACCTTCATTAATGCAGCAACATTTGACAGCCGCTAGAGAGCTAGCTTCGAAAAACCTAGTTTCAGCCCAAGCTAGAATGAAGCAACATTATGACAAGCGTGCTGTCTCTCGTTCTTTTAAAGCACGAGATAAGGTGATGGCTCGGAAATTAGTACCAGGTCATGCTCTACAAGCCAGGTATGATGGTCCCCTGGAAGTAGTGAAAAAGCTTAGCGACGTAAATTATTTGGTACGTACGCCTGGGAAAAAGAAATCTAATCATGTGTACCATGTTAACCAGCTTAAGGCATACTACGCTAGTCCTCTACCTACTACTTCTATTCTTCCTATAACAGAGGAAGAAAACGTCAGTCTACCTGACATCTCTAGAGGTATAGAGGTTCGTTTAGAAAATTCAGTGACTCTACAATCACTAGACGATTTTCTTAGTATTACAACCTAGGATTTCAAATGGCCTGTTATCCCAGGTGTAATGGGAGCAAATAAACACAGTAGAAAAAGTTTAGACTTATATTATCCTTCACCAATTTAGAACAGCAATATGTACACTATTTACAGTGATAAATATAGTGCACTCCACGGTAAGCAAGGCAGAAATAGAAGCCACAAGATAGCAGACCGTGCTTCAACCAGCTCTAGAATGGGAATGACAAGGGCAGACAGGAGAGCGGTATCCACATAACCTCTGCGATTGCCAATCCCACCTTCTTATTGGCTGGAACCTGGTCACTAGTTGAACGATGGGGCCCCATCATCAACTCTTAGCAACCTGGTTCGCTGGTTGGGGGAGATAGCCTGTAAATGAGGGTGTGTCCATGCGCCGAATAAAGGTTACGTACTCTTTGCATGCCACACCCCCACCCCCGAGAAGGCTCAGGATTAGGCTGCCACCTCCCAGTGGTAACCGTGCCGCCATGGCACAAAATAATGGGACCGCCTATCCTCTCCACCATCCAACTCTTAGATAGAGCTCAGCTTTCCTAGTGACCAAAAGCCAAACCCTAAACTCAGAGTGAGACAGCAGTCAGATAGGCCAACATAGGTCCAAGATACAAGCGGACGGTAGCCCGTATCCCCTCACTAAAAAAAACCCCCACATCAGGGGATAAAAAAAAGAGCTTGAAAGGGGGGTTACCACAAATACATCCTAACCTAAATAAAATATTAAACTAGACTCTTGACAAAGAGTCTGCCAACACATTTTCTTTGCCGGCAATATAATTAATTTTGATGTTGTAGGGCTGCAGCCTGAGCGTCCAACGCATAAGCCTTGTGTTGTGATTCTTCATGGCTTGGAGATAGACTAACGGGTTGTGATCACTGTAGACTGTGACCACCTGCGATGTCTGGCCCACATAAACATTGAAATGCTCCAAAGCCAGTACCAGCGCGAGGGCTTCTTTTTCAATGGTAGAGTAAGCTCTCTGATGTGGCTGGAACTTGGCTGAAAAGTATGCTACAGGCTGCAACTCCTTGTTCCCGATTTGTAATAGTACCGCCCCAACCCCAGACTCACAAGCATCAACCTGTAATGAAAAAGGTTTGGAGAAGTCTGGAGACAGGAGAATGGGTGCAGAGCACAATAATCTTTTTGCTTTATTAAAAGCAGTGTTACAATCTGACGTCCAATTAAAGGGAACTTTATGACTGGTAAGAGAGGTAAGAGGGGCTACAATATCTGAGAAATTCTTACAGAATTTTCTGTAAAATCCTATCATGCCTAGGAAACGTTGAAGAGATTTCCTATCATGAGGAACTGGATAATCTTTAATCGAAAGAACTTTAGCAAGTTTAGGTGCAACATTACCACTACCTACTTCATGGCCTAGAAAAGTGACAGTGGCCTGGCCAAAGGAAGATTTAGATAAATTAACTGTTAATTGGGAATTCTTAAAGGTCTCAAACAGAGCTTTAAGTCTAAGTAGGTGTTGATCCCAAGTATCAGACACCACAACAATATCATCTAGGTATGCTGCCGTGCCTTCAAGTCCTTTAATAGCCTGATGGATGAGTTTCTGGAATGAAGACGGGGAATTTTTCATTCCGAAGGGGGTAACTGTATACTGATAATGACCTCCTGGAATTACGAAGGCAGAGATTTCCTTCGCCTTATCTGTCAAAGGTACCTGATAGTAACCTTTAAGGAGATCTAATTTGGACACAAAAGTAGCCTTACCCACAAAGTCAATTACGTCATCCAGACGAGGAAGAGGGTAAGCATCTGTAATTGTGACCTCGTTCACTTTACGGTAGTCTGTGCACATACGAAACCCTCCATCAGCCTTCTTTACTAGGATGCACGGTGAAGCCCATGGACTAGATGACTCCTCCACTAAACCATGTTCTAACAAGAAGTCTACTTCCTGCTGAAGTAGCCTTTGCTTTTCAGGATTAGCTCTGTAGGGGGAGAGTTTAATTGGTTTAGATTTTCCCACATCTACATCATGGTAACCTAACGTACATTTTTTCGGCACATCCGAAAAAATATTAGGATATGACTGTAGAAGCTCAGTTAAATTGGTTGCTTGTATTTCAGATAATCCAGCCATTAAAGGGCTAGGATCCTTGAGGAGGACAGAATTTGAAAGTTTAGTATTAATTTCAGAGATAGAGTGCAAAGAGTCAGAGTCGTCCTCAGAGGTAGAGGACAGAGTCATTACTGGGACTTTATCTGGTGTATGAAAGGCCTTGATTTGATTAATGTGGTAAGTTTTTGTTTTTGAGGTCTTACCAATGGGAGCTACCACATAATTTAAATCAGATAATCTACTTACTATCTGCATAGGTCCCGTAAATCTAGCTTTCAAGGTGTGGCCAGGTATAGGTTCCTGCACCAACACCTTGTCTCCTGGATGGAAGGAGCGGAATTGTGCACTTCTGTCATACCTCTGTTTCATCTTACTTTGAGCTATCTTTAGGTTAGCCGTGGCTAACTCACGTGCCACCTGCAACCTTGAAGACGGGTTGTAGAGTGCTGAGCTTACGTCTTCTCCCATCCATCCTTCTTTGAGCACCCGAAGAGGACCTCGTACATTGTGCCCAAAGATCAGCTCAAACGGACTATACCCTGTAGACTCTTGCACCGTCTCTCGTACTGAGAATAGCAACAACGGTAGAGATTCATCCCAATCTGTCGGAAAGTGCATGCAAAAACTTCTCATCATTGTTTTTAATGTTTGGTGGAATCTTTCCAAGGCGCCTTGGGACTGAGGATGATAGGCAGTGGATAAGTTGTGAATTATCCCTAACCTAGTTAATACTTCCCTAAATGCTTTGGCAGTGAAGTTAGTACCTTGATCACTTTGTATAGTTTTAGGAATGCCAAAACAAGAAATGAATTTTGTTAAAGCTTTGAGAATAGCTTTAGTATTGATACTACGCATAGGGATTGCTTCAGGATATCTGGTTACTTTATCCATAATTGTAAATAAATACTGATTTCCAGACTTTGACTTAGGTAGTGGACCTACACAATCTATAATTAAATCTGCAAAAGGTTCTCCATCAGCAGGTATGGGTTGGAGAGGTGCAGGTTTAATGGAATGTCCAGGTTTTCCAACTTGCTGACATTCTCGGCAACACCTAATATGATTCTTCACATCTTTCTTTAATTTTGGCCAATAAAATTCTTTTGTGATTCTATACAAGGTTTTTGTATTTCCTAAGTGACCTCCTAATGACGTATTATGAGCTATATTTAATATCTGAGGTCTATACTTGGTTGGAACCACTAACCTGTCGTATAATTGCCGGCCCTCTATCTCCTTACCAGTCTCAGTGCAGACCAAATAATCATTTTTAACTTCATACTTGACTGGATGACCCAAAGAGGATTTACCCATGGCTGCCTCAAAAGCGAATTTTAAAGAAGGGTCCTTTCGTTGTTCCTCCCGGAAGGACAGTCCCTCGGGCATGGAAACAGAGACATCTGGCAATCCTGCAACCTGGGAATAGGAAGGCTTGATCGGGGTCTGTTCACTTGATTTACGAGACTCCGGCCGGTGTGTCTCATAAAACAACGTGGCTATTCCGAGATCGGAGTCGTCCAAGGATAGGTCAACATTCTCCCCAGACAACCCTTGGGATGTTGCCCGAGTTATGGCCAACACTGGAGAAGCATTAATCATTATAGGTTCAGGACACGAACTAACAGTAGTAATGTTATTACCCAGTAATAACATGGCATTTTTCATGGGAAATCCTTTTGAGATACCTACAGTCAAGTACCCAGTGTAATATTTGCACTGTACATAAATTTTATGCAAAGGAACAGAATATATAGCTCCTCCATAAGCTTCCAATAAAACTGAGGAATTCAAGGAAGTATTCTCTGAAAGGGGTAATATTCCTTCTCTGACAAGTGAGCAATATGCTCCAGTATCTCTAAAGGTATTTACTTTAGTTGGTTCTGAGTTTTCCTGAAGGGAAATAAGACTTTCGCAATAATAAGGGGCCATACCTTTTTCTACTTCTCTAGGGGACATGTTACTAGGGATATTAGAGATTTTCCCGATGGGTTGAGGTTTTTGGGGGCAGTTGGAACTGATGTGACCTACTTTATTGCACCTGAAGCAGACGACAGGCTTGCCCTTTACTCCCTGATGACGTTGCAAGTGGTGTCGTTCTGGCTGGTGCCTCTCTGGATATTGTTGTCGAGATGCTCCATAAGTAGTTTGCCTCTCCGCAGGGGGACCATATGTTGAGAAGCGTGGCTCACCAGGTGACTTATTTGGATGACGTAGACGCTCTCCCTCCGGCTGGCACTTCATTCTCCAATGTTGTCGATCTCTGCTCACGCCAGACTGTTGAAAAGAGAGACAGGACCGCTCGGACAAGGAGCGGTTCGTTTCGAAGGTATCAGCCAACCTGGCCGCCTCCAATGCAGTGGTTAAGTCACGATCCTGCAGAAAGACACGAACCTCTGGTCCCACAGACTCCAGCAGGTTATCAATCAGAATAAGCTGCACCAGCTCCTCAAAGTTAGAGACACCACTCGCTTTATACCAGCTGGTAAAAGCTTTGGTTTGCTGTCTCACAAAGTCCACCAGGGATTGACCAAGCTGCCGCCTGTTCAATTTGAAGGTCTTACGATATTTAGCTGGGATACATGTATATGCTCCCAACACTGTGGTCTTCACTACTTGATAATCAGAGAATTCAGCGTCAGTTAATACCGACGTAAATTCCTGTGCCTTACCCAATAATGCTGTATGAACCAACGCTGCCCAGTGCTGTTCCGGCCACCTCAAGGCTCGAGCCTGATTTTCGAAGCTTTCGAAAAATTGCTCTGGTTCGGCCTCATTGAAGCGGGGAACAAGCTGTACTGCTTTTTGTAAACTGAAATCGTTTACAGAATGCGAAAACTGCCTCCTTTCTCTTTCCCTATCAAATTCTTCCCTTGCGAATGCTCTCTGTTCCCTAGTTTGCTCAAGATTGATTTTTGCCAGCTCAAGTGCCAACGACGCTGATTCACCCTGAGACAACCCAGCTGCACTATACTGACCATTTTGCTCCGTAAGTATATCATCTTCCTCCTGCGAGAACATAGTAGTTTTTGCCCTAGCTCCCGTAGAGGGAGGAGTTTGATGTGCCATCTCTTCTTCAATAAGTTTGTCAGCAATAAGTGAACGCAGTTGCGCAGCTGTAAGAGTGCGTTTATAGGGAATGCCAATGGAACGAGCAATTTGCCAACAACGCTGTAGGGACAATTTAGGTAGGTTATGCAAAGTATATGCCGACACCAGGCGTCTGACTCGTCTAGGTGGCATAAGTTATTCGCTATGCACAGTACGAATACCCCAACGTAACACGTTAATTTGCAGAACACGCTTAGCTATGCACAGTACGATTGCAGAATACGCATACAAGCAAAGCCGACTGCACACAAGATTGACCGTAGCAAAGCGAGCACACTGAACAAGCTAGTAGCGAGCTGTTGAACGATCACACAATAGCAAGGCTGATCATAAGCAACTGACACGCAAAATTTGTAAAGCGAAGCGAGACAGCAAGCTACACAATGTTCCTGCTACAAGCTTCACCCTAAGCTCAACCGTTTCTCTGAGTCCAGCTCCCGGACAGGCCCCCATATTACAACCTAGGATTTCAAATAGCCTGTTATCCCAGGTGTAATGGGAGCAAATAAACACAGTAGAAAAAGTTTAGACTTATATTATCCTTCACCAATTTAGAACAGCAATATGTACACTATTTACAGTGATAAATATAGTGCACTCCACGGTAAGCAAGGCAGAAATAGAAGCCACAAGATAGCAGACCGTGCTTCAACCAGCTCTAGAATGGGAATGACAAGGGCAGACAGGAGAGCGGTATCCACATAACCTCTGCGATTGCCAATCCCACCTTCTTATTGGCTGGAACCTGGTCACTAGTTGAACGATGGGGCCCCATCATCAACTCTTAGCAACCTGGTTCGCTGGTTGGGGGAGATAGCCTGTAAATGAGGGTGTGTCCATGCGCCGAATAAAGGTTACGTACTCTTTGCATGCCACACTTAGTAACCTTGGAATTGATAAAGCTGGTAATATTAAAAACATGATTTTGCATTTCCCTGAATTGTTCGGTGTTCCTAAACGTTGTACTCTGGGTGTACATGACGTTGATGTACAGGGAGCATCACCCATTAAGCAATCACCATATAGGATGAGTCCAACAAAGCATAAAGCATTGAGAGAAGAGGTTGATTTTCTGTTATCTCACGGACTTATTGAGCGCAGTAAAAGTCCATGGGCATCTCCCTGTATTTTAGTGCCTAAACCTGACGGTAGTTTCAGGATGTGCACTGATTACAGGAAAGTGAACTCTGTCACCTTGCCTGATGGTTATCCTCTACCTCGCATTGACGACCTTATTGACCGTGTGTCAGGAGCCCAGTTTGTCAGCCGTTTAGATCTCTTACGAGGCTATTATCAAGTCCCGCTTACTGAACGTGCTCAAGAAATATCTGCTTTTACTGTTCAAGATGGATTGTTTAACTACCTCGTCACCCCCTTCGGCCTATGTAACGCGGCTTCTTCATTCCAGCGTATAATGAACGAGTTGACCCACAACTTAGAAGGAGTAGAAGCCTACCTTGACGACTTAGTGGTGTACAGTGACGAGTGGGAACAGCACTTGACGCGTCTCAGAGCATTGTTTGAGAGACTGGCGCACTACAACTTCACTGTCAACTTAGCCAAATGTAGTTTTGGTCAAGCCAAGATTACCTATCTAGGCTTTTGTATCGGCCAAGGTGAGGTTGCTCCTATTGAGGCTAAGGTTCGTGCAATTTCTGAATTTCCAGTGCCACAGGATAGGAAAGAAGTACAGAGATTCCTGGGTATGGCAGGATATTATCGCAGGTTCTGTCCAAACTTTTCTCAGATTGCAGCTCCTCTCACTGAGCTTACTAGTAGCAAAGTTCAGTTCACCTGGACTAGAGATTGTTCTGACTCGTTCAAAAGGTTGAAGCGCTTGCTATCCTCTGCTCCTGTGTTGAAGAGTCCTAATTTCAATCTTCCCTTCTTTTTACATATAGATGCGAGTGGCTATGCAGTGGGTGCTGTGCTGCTCCAACAGTCAACATCCACTGATATTCTCCATCCTATATGTTACTATTCATCTAAGCTTAAACGACACCAGAAAAATTATGCCACTATTGAGAAAGAGGCTCTAGCTCTTGTGGTGTCATTGGAACATTTTGACGTGTATTTGGGCACTTCTCCATTTAAAATTAACGTTTTTTCAGACCACAATCCACTCACTTATATTAATACCATGAAAAGTAAAAATGCTAGGATCATGAGGTGGGCCCTCAGAATCCAACCTTATTCTATTAGTATAAAACACATAAGTGGTCATTGTAATGTAATTGCTGACGCTCTGTCTCGTCCTTAATAATTATCAGTTACATTAAATTAACGTAATTTTATGCCCAAATACCTTTTGTTACTTGCTATGTCAAATTCAGTAAAGTAACTTAATCCCTCCAGCCCATATTAACTATATATACTCATGTCATGTCTAATTATTATATTTATATATTCACAGTAATGTTGTGTGAGGAGGAAACAAGCTGAGTGTTGAGTGAGTAGTGTGGTGAGGGTGATGTACTGCGTGACGCAACACTGTCCTGTCGCAGACCCCCCCCTCACTACACACCTTAAGCTGTTTCATACTCAGATGTTCATACTGACTCGCATTCCACAACCACTACTTAAGAGTGGAATGCAGTCTCCTCTGCTATGATCGAGCCTCAACGTGCCCTCCTTGTCAGCGCTATCCTGTCTCTACCCTGATGTACATAACCACGAGTATGAAGAGATACGATACTGTGTACTGCCCTAGTACATAGGGACATATCCTAGTGATGGACGCTGTGAAATTGTAGAAGTGCTTGGCACAAGAGAGACTCGTTAATATTTATTTTGATAATAATATTGATATGAGTAACCAGAAATAATGTGAAAGACATACATGCAACTCCTAGTGCGACCCTCTGTCGTGTTGGGGGGGGGGTGTTGCAACCCCTGAATGGGTTACAATGATTATGTATATATAATGTATATTACCTTTTCATTTAATTTTATATTGCTTATATTTGCGATAATAGCTAAATCGTAAATATATTGCTTTATATTCTTATTTGACTTATGTTGTTAGGATGTATATAAAATGTGCTCAGTTAGGCTTGATTGTCAAACTACTGTAATTATCGCTTGTCGCTCGTTATACTGCCGGCTTCTGAGCTGCAGTTGTCCACGTAGCTATCACGTGATTGAGGGGGGGTGTCCTCACCTCTCGTGAAATTGTCAGTCTGCTGGAGACTCGCTTGCTGGTTGGACAGATTGTCTGTCTCATTATTCTTGTTAGTTCTGTAGAACTTTGTTCACAGAACATTGTAAAGACTTAGTGATTTTCGACATTGTACTGAGGTTGTGTGTCACATAGACACTCTGAACATCTCAGGTCCTTAGCTATAGCTTCTGACCTAATTTTGTACTGGTTCCTGTGTATTGTCACAGTCACAGTTTTTCCTATGCTGAACGTAGATTCAGTATTTTGGGAGTTTTGTAACTTGTGGAGGATCTGCAGATGATCCCTACTTAGTGTTATATTATTTCCCAGTTCCTGATTCTGTGTCGCAGTCGCTTGATATTGCATTGCTATTGGGCTTAGCATTCTTTGTTGTTCAAGCAGACTGTTCGGATTGCCAGTCGGTCAAGAAGTTAGTTTATTTGAGGACTTTGTCAGTCACTTGTTTAAGTCTTATTCGAGTCTTGAGACATAGTTAACTACTTAAGAGCACTTACACGCATACACACACTTGTACATATTTGTAATATCTTATTAAATGTTAATGTACCTGACGGTACTTAAGAATTATAAATGTGATATGTGCTTTCAGCACAATAATATTGAACTCGAGAGATTGATTTTATTTTGATTGCTGTAATTTAATTGACTTTGATAATATACCTCTAGACAATTTACTACTTAATAAATTTATTAAATTTTAATTTCTCTAGTTAGTAGCCTACCAGTTGTAATCCTGAAGCACTATTGAATAATACAGAATTTTAATGGATAATTGGACAAGGATACTGACTACTTGTTACGAAAACCCAGTAACAGGCTGGATGCTAGAAGGGCAGTCCTTTCTAGTATTCACTGGAGATCTCTAAGCTTTTAGAATCGCGTTTTTTGTAACATCCGCCCACCGCCCGTGCCCCGCCCAAAACACACGCCCACATCAAGCCACTGTGAGCGTGACTATAGTTACTTAGTAAGCCATTTTCTCTCCCTGTCATTATATATTTGCCTGCGTAATATCCTCGATAATATTGATGCCATAACCAATTACTTGACGCTGAGTGATTCTCAGCACCTCCCTCTTCCATACCTCTCTCCCCTCTCTCCTTCTCCCCTCTTTTTCCAATCCCTCTTTCTCCCCTTCCCTCTCTTTCACTCTCTCTTTCTAACCTACTCAATTACTCTCTTATTCCTTTCCCCTCTTCCATGCCTCTCTCCCCTCTCTCCCTCTCCCCTCTTTTTCCAATCCCTCTTTCTCCCCTTCCCACTCTTTCACTCTCTCTTTCTAACCTACTCAATTACTCTCTTATTCCTTTCCCCTCTTCCTGCCTCTCCTACTTCCCCGATCTCACTCTCTTTTTACTCCCCTCTTCTCTTCCTCTCCCCTCGCCTCTCCCACTCCCCTCTCAGGACCTGCCATAGTGCCATATGGCACTCGCTGCCATTGATTACTCTCTCCAGTCGTTTCCTTGGAGCAAAAAAATATCAATTACTAACAAATCTTGTGAGCGAAAGAGTGTATAACGAAGTCACGTGATCAATACCGTCATTGCCCTTCCCCGAGGTGCGCTAAACCAGTAGGGGGGCCACCTAGCCACGGGGAATGAAGGGCAATTAGCTCCTTGTCCTCGGATCAAGAGCGCTACGGCGGCGTCGAGGGAAGGTGAAGACGGGAAAATATCGTGCGTATTGGTTTAATAATAAAATCTGATGTAGCTGGTGAAGGGCTCTTGATCCGAGGAGTTGGAGCTATCCTCCCCTTCATCTCCCCCCCCCTCCCTAGGATTCAACCTGGTTGCCCTCCCCTGTGTGTGACCCCTGTGGGTTAACACTGACGTGCGCACACACACACACACACACACACACATACACATATACACACACACACACACACACATACACATATACACACACACATATATATACACACATATACACCTCTCGGTGTATATACACTTAGACATACATCTCTCTGTCTCTCTATTTCTCTTTCCTTCCCTTTCTTGCTTTCTCAGCAAACTCAGTTTCCCTGTCCACTTCCTCTTATCCATTCCTCTCTCTCTCTCTCTCTCTGTCTCTCTCTCTCTAATATTAATCTCATTCCTCTATTCTTCTTCCTCCCTCTCTTCTTCCCCCATTCGTCTCGATTCTTAACTTTCCGTCTTTCCTATTCTTCTTTCTTCCCTGTTCACCTCCCTCACTGTTCCTCTCCCCTATTCTTCCCCCCACTCCCCCTCATTCGTCCCTCTTTTCCTGTTCCTCTTGCAGTTTCGCCCCCCACTAGTCACAGCAGGAGCCAGGATAATGGGGAAAGCAACAATGGGGTGTCGGAGATTGTGAATGGGGGAATATTAATCCAAACAGGTTGGTGAAAGGTTACATCAGGGGAATACCTATCTACCTACCTATCTACCTACCTACCTACCTACTTCCCTGCCTTCCTACCTACCTGCCTGCCTGCCTGCCTGCCTGCCTGCCTGCCTGCCTGCCTGCCTACCTAACTACCTAACTACCTACCTACCTACCTACTTCCCTGCCTTCCTACCTACCTACCTACCTACCTACCTACCTACCTGCCTACCTGCCTACATGCCTGCCTGCCTGCCTGCCTGCCTGCCTGCCTGCCTACCTAACTACCTACCTACCTACTTCCCTGCCTTCCTACCTACCTACCTACCTACCTACCTACCTACCTACCTGCCTGCCTGCTTGCCTGCTTGCCTGCCTGCCTACCTAACTACCTACCTACCTACTTCCCTGCCTTCCTACCTACCTACCTACCTACCTACCTACCTACCTACCTACCTGCTTGCCTGCCTGCCTGCCTACCTAACTACCTACCTACCTACCTACTTCCCTGCCTTCCTACCTACCTACCTACCTATGTCCCTATCGCTCTATCTAATTTGCCTACGAACCTACCTACCCACCCATCTATTTACCCACCTACCTACCTAACTACCTACCTACATAACTACCTACCTAACTGCCTATCTACCTACGTTTCCTCAATAAAGATACCCAAGAGTTGCACACGTGTCTAATTTATCAACGTGTCGGTTCTCTGAACCATTCATCTACAAATCTACCTACCTACCTACTTACCTACCTGCCTACCTACCTACCTACCTACCTACCTACCTACCTACCTACCTACCTAACTACCTGCCTACCTAACTCCCTACCTACCTACCTACCTAACTACCTACCTACCTAACTACCTACCTACCGCTCTAACCTACATTCCTGTTGCATGCACTGTGTGCGTTAGCGAGTGTGCATAGCGTTGCAACTCATTAAGCTCCTTGCAATTAGCCCTTCGTTCTGTATTCGATGCATGCAATACAAGTCATCTCAGTTAGCAGTAATTACAGTAGCCAAAGTAATCTAGCGGTTGTATACAACTCTAGCTGGTTCAATGGCCGCTGTGTGTATGTCTGACTGTCGTGGGAAAGCTGACCGGTTGACCGGCTATTACAGTCCCCTCGTTGTGTGGAATGCTCTATCCAGGCAGACTCTCTCATCCCGGCAGCTGGTGCACATTATATTAGCTCGCTATTTACGCTGGGGCAACTTACTCGGTGACTGAACTAACATAAATCGTGTACAAGGTTCTGAGGGACTCTTTTCAAGTTCCTGGATGCTGTTCTGAGATTTCCTAATGCTGCACACGACGATGATGATATATGATTTAGATGAAATACTGGCGATATGATATGTTTGGTGTTTTTTTCACCCCCTGGTCCTTTTTACTCCCTGATATTTGCAGCCTTTCTCTTTTCGTGTTGTACTCTGCGTCCGGTCTGCACTGGCCTGAGCTGAGTTTGAGAAGCGACTCATTGGAAAACATCTGTAGTTTCTTGACTTCTCTCTGAAGCTGTCAAATACAACTATGTTCGGTGAGGATGGGGGCGGCTAGGCGAAGAGCAACATTAATCCGAATGGCCTGTGGGTTGAGTCGAGTGCCCAGAGAGGAATTGGGAACAGCTAGAAGGAAATCTCCTGAGTGTGGTGCCTTCACCGCCAGGAGACGAGCTTTGTCCTTTCCTGAAACGTTGGTGAGCATTGTGTTAGCGAATTTTTCCAAGATCGGTTTGTCCCAGTGGGACTGTTTGTGCTCTTTGGGAGGAGCTGGTCTACTGGAGGAGTCTGCAGGGGTGTCCCACCCCACGGCTACTTCAATGAACCTGGGGTCTTGAGCTCTTACCGCACCTCTCAAGCGTTCGGGGACAGTCTCCTTGACCAGTTCACTGGAAGCCGAACACGAAGACAGAAATGCAGGTAAAGCTACCTGCGTTGCTTTGGGCACCCCTATGCCTCCCAGTCGCACTGGGAGGGTTGCCTGATCCCATTGCTGATCTTCCAGTAATAGATTCAGTGCTTTCTTAAAGATTGATTCCAGGAGTGAGTCATTCAATGGGTGTTGGGTTGTCAAAAGAGGGTGCGTACCTCAGGAAATAAGTGAGTCTTGGCATAGTAAGACACCCTGTGAGGAGATACTATATATATATATACATTATGTGAGTAGTCACGAAAGCGCTTGGAATTTCTCTATTCTTTCAGAGTGGTTGTTTTGCATATATATATATATATATATATATATATATATATATATATATATATATATATATATATATATATATATATATATATATATATATATATATATATATATACATATATATATATATATATATATATATATATATATATATATATATATATATATATATATATATATATATATATATATATATATATTAACAAGTCGGCCGTCTCCCACCGAGGCAGGGTGACCCAAAAATAAAGAAAATCCCCAAAAAGAAAATGCTTTCAACATCATTCAACACTTTCACCTCATTAACACATAATCACTGTTTTTGCAGAGGTGCTCAGAACACAACAGTTTAGAAGTATATACGTATAAAGATACACAATATATCCCTCCAAACTGCTAATATCCCGAACCCCTCCTTTAGAGTCCAGGCATTGTACTTCCCATTTCCAGGACTCAAGTCTGGCTATATAAAAATAACCAGTTTCCCTGAATCCCTTCACTAAATATTACCCTGCTCACACTCCAACAGATCGTCAGGTCCCAAATACCATTCGTCTCCATTCACTCCTATCGAACACGTTCATGCACGCCTGCTGGAAGTCCAAGCCCCTAGCCCACAAAACCTCCCTTACTCCTTCCTTCCAACCTTTTCGAGGACGACCCCTACCCCGCCTTCCTTCCCCTACAGATTTAAATGCTCTCCATATATATATATATATATATATATATATATATATATATATATATATATATATATATATATATATAATATATATATATATATATATATATATATATATAAAGTGCCGTGATATGTGTATTTTTCGAGGAGGGTGAAAATATTTACCACGACTGTGCTGGTTGAATGATGTCCTCTAGGGCGTCCTCTTTTCACACGTAAGGTGACTCTGCTCCCTGGTCCTGAGGGACGCCACACGATCCAGCACCGCGGCTGTCCAGTGGCTGCTATATAAATATTAATTACTTCTCCCCTCACACTCGATAGGCACTCCATTCTTAGCGACAATATGGTAGCAAATCGGTCCTGAGGTAAAGCTAATGAAGGGACTGATGAAGGGAGGGTGAATATAGGGACGAGGAATGCCGGTCGTCAGAGGGAGGGAATTGGGAGCGAAGGAAGGGAAGGAAGGGGGGACGATGGATCAATGGGATGGAATGGAAGTGTTTGGTCGGGGAGATGAAGGGAACAAGAGAGAGAGGAGACACACTCCCATACAGAGGGTAGATCTATCACCCCGAGCCACCCTGACCACCCCGCCGATCATTACAACCTTTCGTTCGCCCACGTGTCCTCTTTCCTGAGAGCGAAACTTTCTGGGAAGCGAGACGTCGGCACGTGGTAGGCCCTACTCCACCCCTTAATTGCCTGGTGGTTAATACGATTGATCTGGCGCGAAACTTTTAAACCAAGGAACAAAAAAGAAATACGGCGGGTCTCCCGACGCGAGCGCTCTCCCTCGCCACAACTCCAAGCGGAGGCGGCGGCTCCAATTTGCTCGACTCCCGAGACCAATAGCCTCACTATAGATGCGTTAGTAGATATATAGAGGCTTATGGAGTGGGTGGTGGAAGTGGTGATATTAGGGAGGGGGGATGGTGGAGGGTGTGGTGATGTGAATGATGGAAGGTAAGAACGATAGGAATCTAGTGATGCAAAAGTAGAAAATGGATAAGTGACAAAGTGTCCGATGATCTGAGAAAGACAAGTCAAAAGTGATATGTGATGATAAGTTGCAGACTCTGTGTGCAATTTAGTAGACTCTCTCTCTAATTATCCCTGGCAACACTTGCACTGGCAAACAGAAGGAACACGCTGAGAAAAAGAAACATAGACGGTAATCGAACATCACAGCGGCAGTGGACGAGCTGTTCCCAAGAGCTTCAAGAAACTCATCTACTATCGAGAAGTGCCGACTTTGAAGATCTCTTGAGAGGGTCGAACGCTACAGTGAGAAATACCCATCGATCCTGCTTGTGGGGACGGAGTATAGATTTTTCTGGGAGATCTTCAAACGCGATTAAAAAAAAAAAAAACTTTAAAGGAATGATTGACAAACCTTTGCTCCTGGGTCACCAGGTGTCGCAGTCAATACCTTGATAAAGAGCCCTTCCACTTACTCCCTCTCCCTCCTTTTCCTCTCTCTCTCTCTTTCTCACTGTCAAGCGGCGGAGGCACATGTAAGTCGCAGCAATTGACAGCTTAATCAATCACTGTTTGTAGCTGTGTGTGTAAATAAAAACGCTGGAGTGTAGACAGTAGTGGCTGGTGACACGGGAACAATACATCACCTCAGCGCTGCCACAGCTTAGCTCAGGCTGATAAATTGCCAGAAATATGAACTGTGATGGTAAGCAAAAATTAACATCACAATATTGTTAAAATAAAAAAATAAGTGCCCTAAACTAGATGGTACTTAAAGACCCGTAGTTTTAATTTCAGGTTTTTCTGACCCCTTGCAGTAACTGCCCGGGGGGGGGACGGGGGGGGGTCCGCAACCCACAGGTAGCTAAGATGTCATCAGTCCATCACCCTCGAAGATATATAGTTCTGAGGTGGTCAGTCCCCTCTGCCTGGAGAAGAGTTCTGCTCCATATTCTGGAACTGCTTCTGCTGCCGCTTGTCTTCGACTGAAGAATACCGTGTAGGCGAAACGTTTCGAAATAAAGATACCTAACCATACCACAGGCGGGGGATTGAACAGGTGGCGAGTGAGTCGCAAAACTCCAGACCAGTTCAAGATACCTAACTGTTGTACATGTGCCTTATTATCTTATGGATATTGCATGCCAATATCATGTTCACTCATCCTGGTCCTTTCTTCATATCCCTAGTCTTTTTTTTGGGGGGGGGGAGGGGGGGGGATGTGTTTCAAGACTTTTTCCTAGCAAGTGTCATTTTCTCTAGAGCTTTTCTTTTGTTATTTTCAAAATTATCTTCTCCCTTTCCTCTCCTGACATTGTTACTTCCCTATCTTATTTATTTACCATCCTTGCGTCAGCGGCGGTGTTATCACAATTTCATTTTGTTATTCCTGTCGTTCGTCTTCCATGGTTCCTGACATCTTCATTTCACGCCTATAACAGCCTCTTGTTTCCCATTCCTTATCTAATCCCCTCTCTTTCCCCTTCCCTTCCATCATATAATTTAAATCTTTCCTGTAGGACACATACTCGCTGTGTACTGACGTACACACCGGGAGTGGCAGGAAGATACCATGTATCAATGGAACCTCACTCTCCTGCATCAATGTGACTTTGTAAATGGTCCAGGTCACACAGGGGAGTGGCAGGAAGTTAGTATATAGCTATGGAACCTCACTCTCCTGCATCAGTGTGACTTTGTAAATGGTCCAGGTCACACAGGGGAGTGGCAGGAAGTTAGTATATAGCAATGGAACCTCACTCTCCTGCATCAACGTGACTTTGTAAATGGTCCAGGTCACACAGGGGAGTGGCAGGAAGTTAGTATATAGCAATGGAACCTCACTCTCCTGCATCAACGTGACTTTGTAAATGGTCCAGGTCACACAGGGGAGTGGCAGGAAGTTAGTATATAGCAATGGAACCTCACTCTCCTGCATCAGTGTGACTTTGTAAATGGTCCAGGTCACACAGGGGAGTGGCAGGAAGTTAGTATATAGGAATGGAACCTCACTCTCCTGCATCAACGTGACTTTGTAAATGGTCCAGGTCACACAGGGAAGTGGCAGGAAGTTAGTATATAGCAATGGAACCTCACTCTCCTGCATCAGTGTGACTTTGTAAATGGTCCAGGTCACACAGGGGAGTGGCAGGAAGTTAGTACGATGAAACCTCACTCTCCTGCATCAATATGACTTCCTTAATGGTACAAGTCGGACCGAAACGTCGTCGTAAGTCTCTATGTGCAGGTTATTTGTGTATTGTTCCAGTCCCGGTGCTGTGACTTTCTTCTTCACATGTAAGAAACTCAGAGGCAACTGATAGATAGAATAATAAGAACTTTAAGTAACAAATGTTGAAACAGCTTAGGAACTTGCAATCACCGATCAGCAACATTGCTGTGAATTAATGACTCTAAGGTGGGCGAAACCGATTATTTGGAAAAAATACACAGACTTCCCCCCACCAGTGTCGCTTGAGAAACCTGTATTAGTGGAAATACAAAAAAAAAAAAATCTCTTAAATTGTTCTCTCCTGTGCACCGGAGAGGAAATGTGTATGGGAGTTTTTATCTGAGAAATAATACTGAGTGGGATTGCAAATCTGCACAGTGGAATTACTCCTTCCAGGAATAGTAAGTCTAAGGTATCTCTGACTTTCCAAGGCTTTTCCTTAAAAATAAATCTGGAAGAGGAAGAGGATAAGGAGGAGGAGAAGAAGAAGAAGAAGAAGAAGAAGAAGAAGAAGAAGAAGAAGAAGAAGAAGAAGAAGAAGAAGAAGAAGAAGAAGAAGAAGAAGAAGAAGAAGAACAACAACAACAACAACAACAACAACAACAACAACAACAACAACAACAACAACAACAACAACAACAACAACAACAACAACAACAACAACAACAACAACAGCAACAACAACAACAACAACAAGAACAAGAACAAGAACAAGAACAAGAACAAGATCAAGAAGAAGAAGAAAAAAAAATCAGAAAATATCAAACAACAACAACAACAACAACAACAACAACAACAACAACAACAACAGCTCCCTCTTCTAGAGAGAGAGAGAGAACGTGACTCACTGTTCCTGAAAAAAATTCCTGATCAGCCAACTTGTGGTGCCTACCTCGGACTGCCTACAGTCAGCACCAGTAGCTTGCTTGACACACTGAACCGCCAGCACGAAAGTCCTAGTCTGTGACCGACGCGCCGGGGCGATGATCCAGGAACCATTACCAGGTTAATGGTACCTCTTCTCTTTCCATTTTTGTTTCAGCTTATTCTCCTCATTTATTCCTTCCTCGGTGACGGAGTTGTCATTTTTCCCCTCCCTCAATTATACACATTTTGTCGGAAATATATTACACATTTTCAACTATGTCCCCCTTTTGGTCATCGTTCCCTTCCCTCGCATCACCCACTTGCATCCCACTTGTGACAGCTTCCGTTTCCTCCTCCTCTTCCTCTACCCCTCACTGCTCTCATCAGCCCCCTATTGTCTACCATCTTCAAAAAATCCTCCCCCTCCCTCACCTCCACTTCTCACTTAAATCGCTTACCCCTTCCCCTCCTCACTTCTCCCCTTCACCTCCCCCTCCCATCTCACCTATAAATAAATAACACCCCTCACTGCTCTCATCAGCCCCCTATTGTCTACCATCTTCAAAAAATCCTACCCCCCCCCTCACCTCCACTTCTCACTTAAATCGCTTACCCCGTCCCCTCCTCACTTCTCCCCTTCACCTCCCCCTCCCATCTCACCTATAAATAAATGACACACTTGGGCAACGTTTGGGTATCGTTACTCTTGAAATGTTTCATTAGGAAGTGGTTTCTGCAGTCCAGTGCAATGGATTGCAGAAGCCATTGCATAAATGTCTCATTTATCAACAAATATTCTCTATTATTTTCTTGCTCGCCCACACACCATCGAGGGATTTTTAAACATTCCCAAAATTTAGATTTTTAGACCAAATAGAAACTGGCAGCGAAATTTCTCTGGACTCTCTTCAGCTTTCTATTTATTTTTTTAATTCTCGACACTAAATTCTTGTCTAGAGAATATAAGGGCCTTAAATAATATAATTATTGTCTTGGCATATTTAGAAACTTCTTACCGTCTAGTTTGTTACCGTGGAGTTATGACAGCAACGATGTTGAAATTAAGACACATGTGCAACATCTGGGTATCTTTAGTGTAGACGTTTCGCCATCCAGTGGCTTTATCAATACAAATTCCAGGACATAACTTGAAGACAGTAGAATTATGTACAGAAGATGAGGTAATCAGTCCCTCAACCTTGGAGTTGGTGCGAAGATCACCGTAGTCGTGGAGATTCTCCTCGACTACGATGTTGTAGAACTTTGAACAAAAGATCATCGTTTTTCTTAAGACTATTAATACTTCACTTTTGCTATAGCTGATGAGCTTAAAATTTGTCTTCAGTAAACAGTACTTAGTTTACTTGTGTAGCCCAGGGGAAGACCTGGTCATCACTGCCCTAGAGAAGGTTGTAGTTGGTGTAGCCCAGGGGAAGACCTGGTCATCACTGCCCTGGAGAAGGTTGTAGTTGGTGTAGCCCAGGGGAAGACCTGGTCATCACTGGCCTGGAAAAGGTTGTAGTTGGTGTAGCCCAGGGGAAGACCTGGTCATCACTGCCCTGGAGAAGGTTGTAGTTGGTGTAGCCCAGGGGAAGACCTGGTCATCACTGCTCTGGAGGAGGTTGTAGTTAGTGTAGCCCAGGGGAAGACCTGGTCATCACTGCCCTGGAGAAGGCTGTAGTTGGTGTAGCCCAGGGGAAGACCTGGTCATCACTGGCCTGGAGGAGGTTGTAGTTGGTGTAGCCCAGGGGAAGACCTGGTCATCACTGCCCTGGAGGAGGTTGTAGTTGGTGTAGCCCAGGGGAAGACCTGGTCATCACTGCCCTGGAGGAGGTTGTAGTTGGTGTAGCCCAGGGGAAGACCTAGTCATCACTGGCCTGGAGGAGGTTGTAGTTGGTGTAGCCCAGGGGAAGACCTGGTCATCACTGCCCTGGAGAAGGTTGTAGTTGGTGTAGCCCAGGGGAAGACCTGGTCATCACTGGCCTGGAGGAGGTTGTAGTTAGTGTAGCCCAGGGGAAGACCTGGTCATCACTGCCCTGGAGAAGGTTGTAGCTGGTGTAGCCCAGGGGAAGACCTGGTCATCACTGGCCTGGAGGAGGTTGTAGTTGGTGTAGCCCAGGGGAAGACCTGGTCATCACTGCCCTGGAGAAGGTTGTAGTTGGTGTAGCCCAGGGGAAGACCTGGTCATCACTGCCCTGGAGGGGGTTGTAGTTGGTGTAGCCCAGGGGAAGACCTGGTCATCACTGCCCTGGAGAAGGTTGTAGTTGGTGTAGCCCAGGGGAAGACCTGGTCATCACTGCCCTGGAGGGGGTTGTAGTTGGTGTAGCCCAGGGGAAGACCTGGTCATCACTGGCCTGGAGGAGGTTGTAGTTGGTGTAGCCCAGGGGAGGACCTGCTCATCACTGGCCTGGAGAAGGTTGTAGTTGGTGTAGCCCAGGGGAGGACCTGCTCATCACTGGCCTGGAGAAGGTTATAGTTGGTGTAGCCCAGGGGAGGACCTGGTCATCACTGCCCTGGAGGAGGTTGTAGTTGGTGTAGCCCAGGGGAAGACCTGGTCATCACTGCCCTGGAGAAGGTTGTAGTTGGTGTAGCCCAGGGGAAGACCTGGTCATCACTGCCCTGGAGAAGGTTGTAGTTGGTGTAGCCCAGGGGAGAACCTGGTCATCACTGCCCTGGAGAAGGTTGTAGTTGGTGTAGCCCAGGGGAGAACCTGGTCATCACTGCCCTGGAGAAGGTTGTAGTTGGTGTAGCCCAGGGGAAGACCTGGTCATCACTGCCCTGGAGGGGGTTGTAGTTGGTGTAGCCCAGGGGAAGACCTGGTCATCACTGGCCTGGAGGAGGTTGTAGTTGGTGTAGCCCAGGGGAGGACCTGCTCATCACTGGCCTGGAGAAGGTTGTAGTTGGTGTAGCCCAGGGGAGGACCTGCTTATCACTGGCCTGGAGAAGGTTGTAGTTGGTGTAGCCCAGGGGAGGACCTGGTCATCACTGCCCTGGAGTAGGTTGTAGTTGGTGTAGCCCAGGGGAAGACCTGGTCATCACTGCCCTGGAGAAGGTTGTAGTTGGTGTAGCCCAGGGGAAGACCTGGTCATCACTGCCCTGGAGGGGGTTGTAGTTGGTGTAGCCCAGGGGAGGACCTGGTCATCACTGCCCTGGAGAAGGTTGTAGTTGGTGTAGCCCAGGGGAAGACCTGGTCATCACTGCCCTGGAGAAGGTTGTAGTTGGTGTAGCCCAGGGGAAGACCTGGTCATCACTGGCCTGGAGGAGGTTGTAGTTGGTGTAGCCCAGGGGAAGACCTGGTCATCACTGGCCTGGAGGAGGTTGTAGTTGGTGTAGCCCAGGGGAGGACCTGGTCATCACTGGCCTGGAGGAGGTTGTAGTTGGTGTAGCCCAGGGGAAGACCTGGTCATCAGTGCCCTGGAGGAGGTTGTAGTTGGTGTAGCCCAGGGGAAGACTTGGTCATCACTGCCCTGGAGGAGGTTGTCGTTGGTGTAGCCCAGGGGAACACCTGGTCATCACTGCCCTGGAGGATGTTGTAGTTGGTGTAACCCAGGGGAAGACCTGGTCATCACTGCCCTGGAGGAGGTTGTAGTTGGTGTAGCCCAGGGGAAGACCTGGTCATCACTGCCCTGGAGGAGGTTGTAGTTGGTGTAGCCCAGGGGAAGACCTGGTCATCACTGCCCTGGAGAAGGTTGTAGTTGGTGTAGCCCAGGGGAAGACCTGGTCATCACTGCCCTGGAGGGGGTTGTAGTTGGTGTAGCCCAGGGGAAGACCTGGTTATCACTTCCCTGGAGAAGGTTGTAGTTGGTGTAGCCCAGGGGAGAACCTGGTCATCACTGCCCTGGAGAAGGTTGTAGTTGGTGTAGCCCAGGGGAAGACCTGGTCATCACTGCCCTGGAGGGGGTTGTAGTTGGTGTAGCCCAGGGGAAAACCTGGTTATCACTTCCCTGGAGAAGGTTGTAGTTGGTGTAGCCCAGGGGAGGACCTGGTCATCACTGCCCTGGAGGAGGTTGTAGTTGGTGTAGCCCAGGGGAAGACCTGGTCATCATTGCCCTGGAGGAGGTTGTAGTTGGTGTAGCCCAGGGGAAGACCTGGTCATCACTGCCCTGGAGGAGGTTGTAGTTGGTGTAGCCCAGGGGAAGACCTGGTCATCACTGCCCTGGAGGAGGTTGTAGTTGGTGTAGCCCAGGGGAAGACCTGGTCATCACTGCCCTAGAGGAGGTTGTAGTTATGTGTAGCCCAGGGGAAGACCTGGTCATCACTGCCCTGGAGGAGGTTGTAGTTGGTGTAGCCCAGGGGAAGACCTGGTCATCACTGCCCTGGAGGAGGATGTAGTTAGTGTAGCCCAGGGGAAGACCTGGTCATCACTGCCCTGGAGAAGGTTGTAGTTGGTGTAGCCCAGGGGAAGACCTGGTCATCACTGGCCTGGAGGAGGTTGTAGTTGGTGTAGCCCAGGGGAAGACCTGGTCATCACTGCCCTGGAGGAGGTTGTAGTTAGTGTAGCCCAGGGGAAGACCTGGTCATCACTGCCCTGGAGAAGGTTGTAGTTGGTGTAGCCCAGGGGAAGACCTGGTCATCACTGGCCTGGAGGAGGTTGTAGTTAGTGTAGCCCAGGGGAAGACCTGGTCATCACTGCCCTGGAGAAGGTTGTAGTTGGTGTAGCCCAGGGGAAGACCTGGTCATCACTGGCCTGGAGGAGGTTGTAGTTAGTGTAGCCCAGGGGAAGACCTGGTCATCACTGCCCTGGAGAAGGTTGTAGCTGGTGTAGCCCAGGGGAAGACCTGGTCATCACTGGCCTGGAGGAGGTTGTAGTTGGTGTAGCCCAGGGGAAGACCTGGTCATCACTGCCCTGGAGAAGGTTGTAGTTGGTGTAGCCCAGGGGAAGACCTGGTCATCACTGCCCTGGAGGGGGTTGTAGTTGGTGTAGCCCAGGGGAAGACCTGGTCATCACTGCCCTGGAGAAGGTTGTAGTTGGTGTAGCCCAGGGGAAGACCTGGTCATCACTGCCCTGGAGGGGGTTGTAGTTGGTGTAGCCCAGGGGAAGACCTGGTCATCACTGCCCTGGAGGAGGTTGTAGTTGGTGTAGCCCAGGGGAGAACCTGGTCATCACTGGCCATAGGTTGGCCTTTTCCAAAGTGGATGCTGCTCGTTCTTCTGATATTTCTGACGAATAATAATGCTAACCCCCCCAAACTACTACGCCACACCTAACCTCCACCACGCACAACCACCTCCTTACCTAACCACCACCACGCACAACCACCTCCTTACCTAACCACCACTACCCACAATCACCTCCTTACCTAACCTCCACTACCCACAACCACCCTACATAACCTCCACTCTCACATAAGAAAGGAGGAGCACTGCAACAGGCCTGCTGGCCCATACTAGACACGTTCTTCTCAAACCCAGCCTCTAGCATACATATGACAAAGACACAACTGCATCTAACCCCCCTTCCTCAACCCCATTACCTCTATCCTCCTCTGAAGACTTCTTTCAAACTTCAGTACACTTTATCACCATCACTTCCGCCTTCCACCCCATTATTTCCATTTCTTTCTTTTTTATCCCCCTCACATTCGCCTGTGTTTATCAACCCCTCCATCATTCTTTCCTAGTTCATCTGCCTCTATTCTCTCCATTTGCTTGTCTCACCTACACTCTTGCTTTTCTGACTGCCATTCTTAACCACACCTTTCAATCCATTCATTCCTTCTAGCATCTTTCTGCTCTCTGGTCTTTGCTTATTTTTTCTGTTTTTCTTGCATTAATCTCTCTCTCTCTCTCTCTCTCTCTCTCTCTCTCTCTCTCTCTCTCTCTCTCTCTCTCTCTCTCTCTCTCTCTCTCTCTCTCTCTCTCTCTCTCTCTCTCTCTTTTTATTGCATGTTCGCTTCCTTGCATCCATCCATCCTCTCTCGTTCCTCTTCACCTAATTCCTCATCTTTAAATTTCTCCCCCTCTTTACAACCTTTCGTCCCTCTCTCTTCCCCTCACGCTTAACTACCATCTCCCCTCGGTTCCCGGCTCCTCTTTACCTTCCCTCTCCTCTCCCCAGCTCTCATCTCCCCATTCCTCCACAGGTAGCCACTATTATGTACTTTCGCTTCTGTGTCACAAGATGATTCCGGGAATTTCGCCTTTGTTGGCTCGAGGCACCGTTTCCCAGAACCACTGAATGCGACTTCCCAGAATCCAATAATAGGGAATCTCCAAGCAAAAAGAAGAGAAAAAATCGTTAGATTAAACATCTCGCGGATTTTTTTTTTTTGAAGGCGGGTGAGGGGAAATGATGTGTGTGTGTGTGTGTGTGTGTGTGTGTGTGTGTGTGTGTGTGTGTGTGTGTGTGTGTGTGTGTGTGTGTGTGTGTGTGTGTGTGTGTGCTTGTGTGTGTGTGTGTTTGTGTGTGTGTGTGTGTGTGTGTGTGTGTGTGTGTGTGTGTGAGTGTGTGTATGTGTGTGTGTGTGTGTGTGTGTGTGTGTGTGCTCGTGTGTGTGTGCTTGTGTGTGTGTGTGTGTGTGTGTGTGTGTGTGTGTGTGTGTGTTTCTAGGATACGCAATATATGCATGTATTTATGTATATATACATATATATATATATATATATATATATATATATATATATATATATATATATATATATATATATATATATATATACATGTATATATATATATATATATATATATATATATATATATATATATATATATATTTATATATATATATAGATAGTAGGCTGGTAGACAGCAACCACCCAGGGAGGTACTACCGTCCTGCCAAGTGAGTGTAAAACGGAAGCCTGTAATTGTTTTACATGATGGTAGGATTGCTGGTGTCTTTGTTTTTCTGTCTCATACACATGCAAGATTTCAGGTATGTCTTGCTACTTCTACTTACACTTAGGTCACACTACACATACATGTACAAGCATATATATACACACCCCTCTGGGTTTTCTTCTATTTTCTTTCTAGTTCTTGTTCTTGTTTATTTCCTCTTATCTCCATGGAGAAGTGGAACAGAATTCTTCCTCCGTAAGCCATGCGTGTTGTAAGAGGCGACTAAAATGCCAGGAGCAAGGGGCTAGTAACCCCTTCTCCTGTATATATTACTATGTGTTAAAGGAGAAACTAGTTTTTTCTTTTGGGCCACCCTGCCTAGGTGGGATACGGCTGGTGTGTTGAAAGAAATATATATATATATATATATATATATATATATATATTATATATATATATATATATATATATATATATATATATATATATATACATATATACAAGGTTTGACAAGGATAGGTTAAGGATCCTTAGCTTTATTGACAAGCTATTTACAGGTTTGTAGATCAATGATTCAGAGAACCGACACGTTGATAAATTAGACACATGTGCAACTCTTAGGTATCTTTATTGAGGAAACGTTTCGCCACACAGTGGCTTCATCAGTCCATACCAAGGAGAAACTTGAAGAACAGGAGGGACTGATTACCTCATTCTCCTCCTGTTCTTCAAGATTCTCCTTGGTATGGACTGATGAAGCCACTGTGTGGCGAAACGTTTCCTCAATAAAGATACCCAAGAGTTGCACATGTGTCTAATTTATCATCTATTTAAAGGTTAAGGACCCCTAGCTTTATTGACAAGCTAAGAGCTGTTACCTACATCAGCTCATTTGAAAGCATTTTTATTGTTATGAGACATACAAGTATTTTTATTGTTATGAAACACAAAAGTAAGGAACAGGATGAAGTTGGAGCCATCTGTGGGCCAGCATTTTCATTTGATCAACTGACTTTATCTCGCTGACATCATAATGCTGTACGAATGTGATCCATACTCGAGTCATCCTGGGTATATATGATCTCAGATGGAGTGATGTTCTGGAGAAGGGTACAGCCAGAGTGAAGGTGCTGCTTTCTGCCCGTCTTGTGGTATAGAAGCTTGCTTCTCGCTGTCCTCTCTCTCTCTCTCTCTCTCTCTCTCTCTCTCTCTCTCTCTCTCTCTCTCTCTCTCTCTCTCTCTCTCTCTCTCTCTCTCTCTCTCTAGGATAGGCTGAAGGGTTTTAGAGAGTGAGGACCTGGGAACAACCCCTGACAAACTTCTGCTTGACACTTAACAGCTGCAAATAAACACGCTATCAATTTCTAACTAACCATAAGATCCCACTTTTTTGTCACGATCCTCACCACATCTGGTTCACTCATGACTTATCCCGGTACAGTAGTCGTAACCGATGACTGTCGTACCTAATGTGGTGGCACTGTGAATGTAGACGCAGTGGCACCGTGCAACAGCGCGACGGACGCGGGCAGGAGGCTACACGCTGCAAATGACGCAGTTACCGACTGCAGTGGAAGCAAGTAGCATCAGTTGCAAATCAGTAACAGCAGCAGCTATGTAATTATCGACAACAGCAACGGCAACTATAACCACCAGGAAAAACAACAGTAGCAGCAGCTACGAGGCACCAAGAACAACAGCATCACTGTATCAACAGTAGCAGCAACAGCAGCAGCTGCAACAGCAGCCATAAATCACAACCATCTACAACAACTTCACCCATCCCTCCCCCTCCCTCCCCCTCCCTCCCCCTCCCTCCCCCTCCCTCCCCCTCCCTCCCCCTCCCTCCCCCTCCCTCCCCCAGCATTTAAACCACAACCCCCCAGTTCACCTCCCGTGGTCAACTTCTGACCCCCAGAACAGCGACACAGAATTGTGATTGCAACAGCTGGAGGCAACACTCAGCCCTCCCGTGTGCAACAGACCCCATGCCAGGCTGCCACTTTGTACACAGTGGCCGGCTTATCTATCCATGTAATCTACTCAGAGCCACAGATAAAAATAGCTTCCTCAGTGCTGTTGTCCGGTTGTGTATACTGCTATTAATTAATTAATTCCACGGAGGAATCGCTGAAACCGTAGGGGTCATGTATGGCATATGCCGAACATTATTTCTGTAAAATCTATTATACAACTGACATAGGCCTATGTGACATGTATGAATTGCATTATAGAAAGGCCTTTGTTATGCAGAGCATTTAGAACTGTGTGGGAGGGTAACTCCTGTTCCTCGGATCATGAAAAAATCACTGTTTTTTAGACACCCTTATCCTGCCCCCTAGAAAGAAGGTCCCATTTAGTTCTCCAGCCTAATGGTCATTATCTTTACAATTCTTTAAGCATTATTATTTATTAAGAGAGATTCATTGGTCGTGACACCTGGTGGTGACGAAGGAATCAATTACTCCCACATATACTACAAGTTTGGAGGACGTAGTCTACGTGACGACAAAACAAAGTCTTCCTGTATATTTCAGCTGCACACTGAGTTGTCTTCATGTGCTGTAAAGGACCTCATGACGAATAGCACAGACCAGGGTTTCTTCTTTTTCTGTTTTCTGGTGGGTTTCATCTTTCCAACTTGTTGTCTATATGGGAAAATAGAGACAAGTGCTGTATGATGCGATTCTTTGTTGACAATGTTTCGCCCACACAGTGACTTTTATCAAGTCACAAACACATTCATTTTTCCATCGTGTCAGTATTTTATGCCAGTAACCTTTTAGTCTCTATGAGAGCGACTGAACCCCCTTTATCGTCCACTGACGAGTACTGATAACACACTGATGCGCAAACATCCTTAAGTTGACAATAAAAGCAGTGAATACTTATCTATGCCAGATAATAACTCACGTGGAAAGGAGAACAATAAGACAAAATACCGTGACTGAAACAACACACAAACAATGTGACTTAGTAAATGGTCCACGTCGCACATAGGAGACCTCGTCTCTCCTATGTGCCGGTTATTTGTATGTGGATAAGAGATAAAGTATAGTTTGGGAGTTACACATCCATTTTATCTGCTACGGCTGTCTCCTTGCGTGGTACTGCCTCGGCATACGAAAATAAATCAAAACTTTGCCTAAAAATAAACTGAGGATGTTATCGAAATATATTCTAATTTTTGTGGGGCTAATGTGATATTTAGAAATTATTTTCACCAACATTAACCAGCCATTAACCTAACAGTTAAAGTTAAACAAAGTGGTAAATAGAATATATGCGATTTTAAAAGTTAATAGATGTTTTTATTTTAGATGGTCGCCACTGATAGATGAAGTAGCGTCGGCTGGCGCCTATTAGCGATGCTTATCGCTGTAACTGAGGCCGTAATGGTTGACTCCTGCGGTCAACCAATTGCCTTCAACCAGATTTGATTACCAGGTTTATAATCGCCGCCACCACCAGCATCACTTGCTCGCTCTCTCCTGGTCTCGTTTAGTCTCGCTGGAGATTTTTTTTGTTACCGTGTTCTCTTGCTTGCTCTCTCTCTCTCTCTCTCTCTCTCTCTCTCTCTCTCTCTCTCTCTCTCTCTCTCTCTCTTGCTTCCCACATTGTCATCTAACTCTGGTACCTCCATGCTGGTGACCAGCTCGTGATCCACAGAACTGGATCAAAAAACAATTACCACCCATCCCTCCCCCCCGGCGTCGCGTAATCATTACGACTTTACCGCCACCAAATTAAAATACTAATGACCCACATACGATGCGTACCCACATTTTCCACTTATTTTTTTTTCACAGTGGGGCGCTGCTGATCGTTATTCTCAGCGTGCGCTTCCCTCTCCAGATCTCTGAGCACATTACCGTTAACGCACTGTTGGTCTAGGTCTGTGATGTGTACGTGGTGCGCGTACACACACACACACACACACACACACACACACACACACACACACACACACACACACACACACACACACACACACACAAGAAAACAACAGCGGCCCTGAACCACCTCTTAGACAGCACCATCGTTGATATCTCTCAGCCGAGGACGGTATATTTAATGCCTGACGTCCCGGGAACAAGCGTAACTTAGCAGGGCTCTCTCTGAGACATGAGACCCATAAACAACAGCTGTGCACTCAACAAAAGAAGCTACACGAACGCCAACAGCCGAGAGATAATGGGGCAAAATCCATGATAAAAATGGCCCGGAGAGATGGGTTAGGAGAGACCATGTTTGTGGCCCCGTCTCCCAGCAGTGTCGTAACTGCCTGCCTGGCAGTGAATACTTGGAGACAGTGCAAAGAGGCAGTGATCATGATTGTTGGTAATGATGATAATTGATAAAAATAAATTCTCCTAATGTTGTGTGCATGTGTGTGTGTGTATGTGTGTGGGGGGGGCGGGGTCACGGGGGTGGGCGTGTGTACCTGCCCTAACACAAACACACGCACGTAAATCCTCGTCTGCTGAAGCTGTCTGGGGGTGATTTAGGCAGCTGGTAGCCGGAGCTACGACGCCCTCCATCGTGTTCAGTACGAACAATGATCATTTATTGTCTGCCTGCATTACCATAACCGTGTGTCAAATACTTGCCTCGACCACATGTCTGCTGCTGCTGCTACTGTCACTCCTCCTGTTCCCTCTCCTCCTCCTCCTCCTTCTCCTGTTCCCTCTCCTCCTCCTCCTCCTTCTCCTGTTCCCTCTCCTCCTCCTCCTCCTCCTTCTCCTCTTCCCTCTCCTCCTCTTCATTGTACACTTGCACCTGATCTTCCTTGTACCGCTCAATACCGTCTACGGTATTGAGAGGTACAATGGTACCTCTCAATGATATACAATACCGACAAGAGGAAGAATTAAACACATAAGGAACGTGTCTAATTCTTCACGAGTTAAGATGTTTGACCCCAGTGTGTATTATTATTATTATATTACTGGAGAAGTGTTAAATCCCTAAGGGCTATATAGCCCCTGGGGAATGGGAGGTAATTAGGTTTGGTCCATGGAAGGGTAAAGAATCTCAAACTCCTTGAATCAAGAGCTCTTCACTAGCATCAAGGAACTATCCCCCTCCCCCCCTCCCTCCTCTCCCCGCAGGGATGAGGAAAGATCAATATACTAACAGACGAACTTACAAGGTTTGTCAGGTTTAAAACCTGTCCACATCACGAGGGTCACCTGCACACACACACAGTTAATAATTAATCCCTAAAATGATGATTACAATCAATTGTTAGTGCGTATATATACCCTGAGAAATACATACCACTTCTCATGGTATATACAATGAGAAATACCTTCGTCTGGATGACTATGCACTGAGATACATACCTCTCAGTATATACCATAAATGATACACGCCTCTCTTTGTTTATTCCCCGAGAGATACATACCGTTCAGTGTGTATCCCCTACGTCAGACACATCACTCACTGTATTTACTCTGTGTTTAAACTTACTAAACTCATAAACGAAAGTTTTGATAGACGAGGTTGTTGCTGCCTTCCTAGGTCAGCAGGTGGTTCCAGGTTGCTGCCTTCCTAGTTCAACAGGTGGATTCAGGTTGCTGCCTTCCTAGTTCAACAGGTGGATTCAGGTTGCTGCCTTCCTAGTTCAACAGGTGGATTCAGGTTGCTGCCTTCCTAGTTCAACAGGTGGGTTCAGGTTGCTGCCTTCCTAGTTCAACAGGTGGTTCCAGGTTCCTGCCTTCTTAAGACAGAAGGTAAGTCCAAGTCCCTACCTCCCCCACCCTGGGGTAGCAGATGGGTCCAGATTGGTACCCTTCCCACCCTGGGGAAGCAGGTGAGTCCAGATTCCTACCCTCCCCACCCTGGGGTTGCAGGTGGGTCCAGGTACTTACCCTCCCCACCCAAGGGGTAGCAGGTGGGTCCAGATCCTGGCAGGTACTAATGATACAGATGGAACACAGAGTTAATTAAGTGACTTCAACTGGCTTATTGCACCTTTCTCTTGACCTTTCATCTCGCAGTAGCTTCTACCTGAGATATTTCTCATTCCTCGAGTGACAAAAGAAACAAAATTAAATATATCTTTTTCCTAACTCAATTGTGTTCTGCATTTCTCTCCAAAGGGTCGTATCTTCCATAAACACAGCACTACTCTGCCTCTCCTACTGCTACAGCCCAGCAACGATCCTAACTGAAATCAAGGACTTCCAATGGAAATCAAGGACTCCCAAGGGAAATGAAGGTCCCCAGTGGAAATCAAGGACCTCCAATGGCAATCAAGGACCCCACTGGAAATCAAGGATCCCAATTGAAATAAGTTACTATGTACGATAATTTGTGTAACAGTGTTTATGTGTACCTGTACCTAAATAGACTTACTGACTTAGAAACCATTACATTACTCCACTTTTCCTCCCGCTACACACTCCATACGCTACTTAGTACACCAGTGCATACTCCAGTTCACGCAACACACACAACTATACACTCCGCTACACTCCGCTGCGCGCTCGATGCAGAAGCCGCAATATCCAATCATAACAACCCAACCACTAACAGGGCCTCGTTGCTTAAAGCACGACATAATTACCTACGTTAATTAATTAACGTTACAGTCCAGCGCACTCTCCTAGATTACGAAGCTCGCTTCTATATAGCATTCGATCCGGTTACTGGGTTTACAGGCGGGCGGGATGGGGGATGCGAAGTGGTGAAGGATGGCTTTCGTGATCCAGTCTTCTCGGTGTTGGTACGGACTGAAACAGCGGCAGGACATCAGTTTTAGATTTATACCGTCGAAGTGGACGGTTTATTGTGCACCGCATATCTAGTGGACATCACCATCACGTCAGTCGAAACAAGAAAGAGCTCCAGTGGAAAGAAATAATTTTGACTGACTTATTTTGTGTTATCCTACGCAATTTACTTTGTTTAATAATTGTAGTTATGAGTACCTGTGCGTAAATAAACGTACTTACCATCTAGTGTACTGTGCACCCCGTATCCATCACGTTAACGATAATGTATACCTTATTATCAGCTCTAAATCTGTCTTGTGGCCGGCACTGGCTAGTTAATTTTACGTCTCCTCACACGACCGCAAGAGGGAATAGCAGAAGGGAGAGATATATACAGGGAGGAGGGGCAAGGTGGGACTGTAACACACTGAGGAAGCGTGAATAGGAAAGGTTTAAGAAATGGTCTACCCGAGGAGGATGTGAGACTGGTTAGGTTTTCCTGGCCGCCGTAACACGCTCCAACCATTTGTCTTTCCGCGGTTACCCGTTCTGATGTCAGGTGGAACGAAATCGTGTTTTCACCTTTGTTTACGCTCTCAGGTGAAGGTAATGCGTAAGGAAAGGCCCACAGATTTATCCTTAGCTATGGATTGTTCTCTAACGTACGGAGCAAGGATTGTGTCGTTCACGAGAACTCAAATACTCGTACGCAAACGCAAGCAAATACACACACACACACATACACTCACACCAATCATCCCAGCAACACTAAACTGGTTTGCCCGTAACGCCCGAGAGGGTGAGAAATAGGAGTTTATTTTAACAACGCAGGTGGTAGGCTTTATAACAGTTGCCACCGTTGCCTGGCAATCAGCCTAACACCCTCAATTAAGCCTGCTGCCTCGCCTCATTACCTGGCCATTACAGCTACCAACAGCAGGCCCACGCCCACACCCTCTTCCCACCCATACTTACATCACCCACTGTTTCCATCGCCACAACCCCCACCAGCAACGCCCCTAGCGAAATTTGGATGATGAGGAGAAGGAGAGAAAGTAAAGAATATGAAAAGAAAGAGAAAAATGAGGGGGCCTTAGATACGAGATGAAGAGGGAGAAGAAAAAGGAAGTGAAGAATGGGAGAAAGAGAAAGAAATGGAAGTGAAGAACAAAAGAGAGAGAGAGAGAAATAAAATGAGGAGACCTAAGATATAAAGCAAGTCTTATTAACCAACTTATCTAATGACAAAAAAACTATTCGACTGAGACCTCTTTTGACCACAAATGTGTTTATAGTCAGTCATTTCCGACAGAGAGCCGCCTAGGACCGATCCATCATCTCTTCTCTCCTGTCCATCCTTCAACCCGGATAATTCTCTGGTACATTTACTACTTGGTTAATCGGGGTCTGAGAAAGTTAGTAGTAAACTAGCAGTTATTTATTTCCCATGTGCCTAGCTGGATGATCTGATGGCTAGTAGTTAGACCAGAACTTGCAGTTATCATAAGAACATTAGAACATAAGAAAGGAGGAACACTGCAGGAGGCCTGTTGGCCCATACTAGGCAGGTCCTTTACAATTCATCCCACTAACAAACATTTGACCTACCCAATTTTCAATGCTACCCAAGAAATAAGCTCTGATGTGCAAGTCCCACACAAATCCAACCCATCCCACTCATGTATTTATCCAACCTAAATATGAAACTACCCAAAGTCCTAGCCTCAATAACCCAACTAGGTAGACTGTTCCACTCATCTACTACCCTATTTCCAAACCAATACTTTCCTATGTCCTTTCTAAATCTAAACTTATCTAATTTAAATCCATTACTGCGGGTTCTCTCTTGGAGAGATATCCTCAAGACCTTGTTAATATCCCTTCTATTAATACCTATCTTCCACCTATACACTTCGATCAGGTCTCCCCTCATTCTTCGTCTAACAAGTGAATGTAACTTAAGAGTCTTCAATCTTTCTTCATAAGGAAGATTTCTAATGCTATGTATTAATTTAGTCATCCTACGCTGAATGTTTTCTAACGAATTTATGTCCATTCTGTAATATGGAGACCAGAATTGAGCTACATAATCTAGGTGAGGCCTTACTAATGATGTATAAAGCTGCAGTATGACCTCTGGACTTCTGTTGCTTACTTCTTGATATAAATCCCAGTAATCTATTTGCCTTATTACGTACGCTTAGGCATTGCTGTGGCAATATAATCACAAATGCAGTATAATGTGATCCTTTATTGACTACGTTTCGCCCACACAGTGGGCTTTTTCAAGTCACAAACAGAACTACCTGGGGTGGAAGGAACGCGAGTATTTATAGTCCGGCTGAGGTCAGGTGAAGAATGCTGCATATGATGATGTACCGAGTGGGGTTATAGAGTCTAAAAACTTGGGTAGCTTGGAAGGAGATTGGATAAGTTTGTGAGCGAACCTTCTACAGTGTTCTTATGTGGGATAGCGATGAAGAAGTTTCTTGGCAAGTGGTTCAGCTATGTTATAAAGCCACTATTCTGGTTGAAGTTGTCGGATATAGAAATAAGTGATGATTCAGGATTCTTCGGTATTGAGTGTTGTCTTCTGTGGCGATAAGTCTTGAGTTTCTGTAGTTTATCAATGGTTGTTGTGAATTACGGTGTTGTACGCAGGCATTCCTTGTGTCGTCAGACCTGCTTGCATATTGGTGTTCTGAAATACGTGTTTGGAGGTCCTTGATGTTTCGCCCACGTATAACTTGTTGCAGCCATTACAAGGGATTATGTATACCCCTGCAGAGGATGGAGGCTTGTCCTGCCTACTACTGGTGATGTCCTTGATGGTCGTGGTTGTGGAGGTGGATACTTGGAATGATGTTTTGGGAAAGATGTTGGAAACATGTTTGGCAATGGAGTTGGTGGGAAGGACTATGTATCTCTTCTCGGCAGTGTCTTCTTTGGGTGTGTTGAAGATGTTTAATGCTCGCCGTCTGCAGTCTCTGATGAAGTGACGAGGATAGTGGAGTTTAGAAAATACTTGTTCAATTATAGTGCATTCTTCCTCAAGGAACTCGTTGCTGCAGATTCTGAGTGCAGGTTCCTTGAGAAGTGCACTATAATTGAGGCAAGTATTTTCTAAACTCCACTATCTCTATGCTATCAAAGAAGACTCAAATCTGATAGCTCATCTCTTCAACACAGGTATCGAAAGTATCTCCTTCCACCAACTCCGACCATGCCAACATCTTTCCCAACGTCATTCCAATCCTCCTACAACCGACCATCAAGACTCACCAATCTGAGCAAGCAAATCTCTGAGGTATCATGTCCTTGTGGCTGCTGCAACTGCGATGATGACCTCGAGGCACCTCCCAAGCGACATCTAAGGCGTAGCTGATCTGTTTGACTAAGCCACCGCGGCTCAACACCGTATTCACGGGCATGATAAACTACGAAACTCAGACTTACTTGCAGCAACATTTCAATACCGAGCTCATCGCTGCATCGTCAGCTCAACCGAAATGAGCTATTCGGCTATAACTCACTGTTACTGTGCTTGCTAGCTGCGTACAAATGCTCTATATCGTCTCGGTTCAAACTTACCAGAACACGAACTCTACAACCCCTCGCACGTCTCTATGCAACGTTCCTGACCTCACCAGTATAAACTGTCGCGCGTTCCACCGCAATTGTTTATGAACGCTGTCATGTGAGCAATTGAATATCATTATCTACTGCAGTTGTGTTTATATTGCCATTGTGTCGGTATTTTATACCATTTATTTCCAGGCATTGCTGTCTTGGTTTAAGGTTGCTGCTTACCATAACCCCCAAGTCCTTATCGCAATCTGTATGGTTAAGTTCTACATTATTTAACTTATAAGTGCTAGGGTAATGGACACTCCCGAGCTTCAGAACCTTGCATTTATCTACATTGAACTGCATCTGCCACTTTTATGACCAAGAGTAGAGTTTGTTTAAATCCTCCTGAAGTTCCCTACATCTACGTTTGAATCAATTATCCTACCTATCTTCGTCTAGTATTTTGCCTACAATTGAGGTCAGGCCTATTGGGCGGTAATTTGACGGTAACGACTTGTCCCCTGTTTTAAAAATAGGAATTACATTAGCCATCTTCCACATACCAGACACTACACCTGTTTGAAGAGATAAATTAAAAATATTAGTTAATGGTTCACAGACTTCCATTTTGCATTCCTTTAGAACCCTTGAAAAAACCTCATCAGGACCCGGTGACTTATTTTGCTTCAGTCGGTCTATCTGCTTCACAACCATTTCACTAGTGACTGTGATGTTACATAATTTATCTTCTTCTGATACACTATAAAAATTAATTACCGGAATATTATTAGTGTCTTCCTGTGTAAAAACCGAGAGAAAAAAATTATTTAAAATCGAGCACATTTCATTCTCTTTGTCAGTAAGATGCCCATAGTTATTTTTAAGGGGACCTATCTTATCTCTGACTTTTGTTCTATAGACCTGGAAAAAACTTTTTGGGTTAGTTTTAGAATCCCTAGCAACTTTAATTTCATAGTCCCTTTTAGCTTTTCTTATCCCCTTTTTAATGTCCCTCTTAACGTCAATATACTGATTCATAAGATGACCCTCGCCTCTTTTGATACGCCTATAAATTTCTTTCTTATGCCCTAGTAGATATTTCAGCCTATTATTCATCCATTTTGGGTCATTTCTATCTGATCAAATTTCCTTATAAGGGATAAACGTTCTTTGAGCAGCATGTATTGTGTTCAGAAAACTGTCATATTGATAGCTCTCTTCGTTACCCCAGTCAACAGATGATAAGTGTTCTCTAAGCCCATCGTATTCTGCTAAGCGAAAATCTGGGACTGTTACTGAGTTATCCCTACTATCATACTTCCATTCAATTCTAAATGTAATTGATTTGTGGTCGGTAGTACCCAGTTCATCTGAAACTTCTAAATTATTAACAAGGGATTCATTGTTTGCCAGAACTAAGTCAAGCAGGTTATTACCCCTTGTAGGTTCTGTCACAAACTGCTTCAAAAAACAATCCTGAACTACTTCTAAGAAATCGTATGATTCTAAATTCCCAGTCAAGAAATTCCAATCAATATGACTAAAGTTAAAGTCTCCTAGAATTACTACATTATCGTGCCTTGTGGCCCTAAGAATTTCCTCCCATAGTAGTCTCCCCTGGTCCCTATCTAAATTTGGGGGACGGTATATCACACCTAAAATTAATTTTTCATGCCCCTCTGAAAATTCTATCCAAACAGACTCTGTATGTGTTACTTCAGACTTAATACCCGTTTTTATGCAACAGTTCAAGCGATCTCGGACATACAATGCCACCCCACCCCCCTTCCCGATACTTCTATCTACTTGGAACAATTTAAAACCCTGAATGTGACATTCTGCAGTCATGTCCCGACTTTTTGAATTAAACCACTTCTCAGTAATGGCAAATACATCTATGTTACCTGCACTAGCAACTAGTCTCAACTCGTCCATCTTATTCATAGCACTGCGACTATTTGTGTAATAAATATTTAATGACCCTCCTCTCTCTTTACCCTTCCTGCTCCTTTCTGTTATTCCACTAAACCTATTACTGTCCTTGTCAATTAGTGCCTCTGGCTTTCCAATATCCACTTCATTTTGCCTATTACTAGTTCTCCTAGTACTCATGTTACTACACTGCGACTTCACAGTTTTCCCGCTAAAACCCATACCACTAACTATTCCTAGTTTAAAGACCTAACAGCTCCCTCCACTGCGTTGGCCAGTGCTCCCACCCCACACCTAGATAAGTGAACCCCATCCCTGGCATACATGTCATTTCTGCCATAGAAGAGGTCCCAGTTGTCAATGAATGTTACCGCATTTTCCTTACAATCATCCTCTCGTTCAGTCTACATAATCAGAGAGATTTTATCAGCTCTTGGGAGACTAAGGAATCAATCTTGGCTACTCAACCCGTCCTCACAGGATGAACATAATACGTGACTATTTTAAGGGTACGTACTTTCGGCCAGAAAACTCGCTGTCAGACGTTTCGCCCACTTTTTTTAACTTGCTTGTTTGTGATTGAATATGCCAATAACCTAACCTAACCTGCCTTACAACTGGGTCTTGACAATGGTCTAGGAGAGACCGAAACGTTGTCAAAAGTGCGAAGGTTTGCTGAATTGTTCCGGCCACAATATTGTGACTTTTTAGTCATTCTAATCTATCTTACACTAACTTAACCTAACCTAGCCTACCCTAACCTAACCTAACCTAACCTAACCTAACACTAAATTAACCTAACCTAACACTAACCTAACCTAACCTAACCTAACCTAACACTGACCTAACCTAACCTAACCTAACACTAACCTAACCTAACCTAACCTAACACTAACCTAACCTAACCTAACCTAACACTAACCTAACCTAACACTAACCTAACCTAACCTCAACCTAACCTAACCTAGCCTAACCTAACCCTAACCTAACCTAACCTAACCTTACACTAACCTACAACCTTACACTAACCTAACACTAACCTTACACTAACCTAACCTTACCTAACCCTAACCTAACCTAACCTAACCTAACCTAACCTAACACTAACCTAACCTAACCTAACCTAACCTAACACTAACCTAACACTAACCTTACACTAACCTAACCCTAACCTAACACAAACCTAACCTAACCTAACCTAACACTAACCTAACCTAACACTAACCTAACCTAACCTAACCTAACACTAACCTAGCATAACCTAACCTAACCTAACCTAACACTAACCTAACCTAACCTAACACTAACCTAGCATAACCTAACCTAACCTAATCTAACCTAACCTAACCTAACACTAACCTAACACTAACCTAACCTAACCTAACCTAACCTAACACTAACCTAACACTAACCTAACCTAACACTAACCTAACACTAACCTAACCTAACACTAACCTAACCTAACACTAACCTGACCTAACCTAACATTAACCTAACACTAACCTAACCTAACCTAACCTAACCCTAACCTAACCTAACACTAACCTAACACTAACCTAACCTAACACTAACCTAACCTAACCTAACCTAACACTAACCTGACCTAACCTAACCTAACACTAACCTAACACTAACCTAACCTAACCTAACTTAACTTAACCTAAGCTAACACTAACCTAACCTAACCTAACCTAACGCTAACCTAACCTAACCTTACACTAACCTAACTTAACCTAACCTAACCTAACCTAACCTAACACTAACCTAACCTAACCTAACACTAACCTAACACTAACCTAACCTAACCTAACTTAACTTAACCTAAGCTAACACTAACCTAACCTAACCTAACACTAACCTAACACTAACCTAACCTAACCTAACCTAACCTAACCTAACCTAACACTAACCTAACCTAATCTAACCTAACCTAACCTAACCTAACCTAACCTTACCTAACCTAACCTAACCTAACCTAACCTAACCTAACACTAACCTAACCTAACACTAACCTAACCTAACACTAACCTAACCTAACACTAACCTAACTTAACCTACCTTAAATCTAAAATAATAATTCTGTGAACAGACCATGTACCTAAACTGACACTGGGTAATATTTAAAAAGCGAGAAGCGTTTCTGGCTACAAGCCTCCAAAGACCAGTCACTGTGAACGAACTTACATCATAATATTCCACTCTAACAGGCCAGAAACTGCAGCTTCTCCCTCACTGCCCCTCACCAAGCAACACCCCTCTGTTTTTCCCCTCAGTCCCTGCCTTTGAGGGCGCCATGTATCTCACTTGGTTAGAGATAATAGCCAGGTTCTAGGTTCTATTCCCTGGTAAGGATAAATACATGAGCGTGTCTCCTTACATACTTACTAGGCAACCTAGCAGTAAATATAGGTAACTATTTATTAATGTAACTATGAACGAATGATATTGATCAATAACAACACTGCACTAGCCAAGGACTCGAACCCATGTTGTACTGGCCTGCCTCACGGTAAGCGAGAACCACATGACGCTTTAACCCACACTACCACCAGATCCTACAAGAATGGCGCAGCCAGCAGAGGTAGCTGTTTTACCGCTATCCGAGGACATACGGTGGTGTGGGAGCTTCTAAGCCAGGAGTGCGTTAGACGAAAGTTGTGAGCCGAATCCAGGTGAAAGATGTGTTAGAACAGTCCAGTACCTGTTGGTATGTCACATCCCCATGTAGGACAACACTTACGTTTTGAGTGAGGATTTTGTAAAGCTACATTGAGTGACATCCGTCGGTTATCCTGGGTTAACTTGGGTTTATAACCCTCTACCTACCTACCTGGAGTCTACCTGGAGGGTATTCCGGGGATCAACGATCCCGCGGCCCGGTCCACGACCAGGCCTCCCGGTGGATGAGGGTCAGATCAACCAGGCTGTTACTGCTTTCCGCACGTAGTCCAATGTACGAACCACAGCCCGGCTGATCCGGCACCGACTTTTTTTTTTTATATTTTATTTAAAACAATGGGCACCGACTTTAGGTATCTGTCCAACTCCCTCTTGAAGACAACCAGGAGCCTACTGGTAATGCCCCTCATGGCTGGTGGAGGCTGTTGAAAAGTCTTAGGCCCCAGACACTTATTGTGTTTTCTCTTAGTGTACCAGTGGCGCCCCTACTTTTCACTGGGGGTATGTTGCATCGCCTGCCAAGTCTTTTGCTTTCGTAGGAAGTGATTTCTGTGTGCAGATTAGGAACCAGTCCCTCCAGAATCTCCCAGGTGTAGATTATGATGTATCCCTCTCGCCTGCGCTCCAGTGAGTAGAAGTCAAGTGCTTCAAGGCGTTCCCAGTAGTTAAGGAGTTTGACGGAACTTATGTGCAGTAAAGGTTCTCTGTACATTCTCTAGCTCTGCAATTTCACCTGCACTGAATGGGGATACTAATGTACAGTATTCCAGCCTAGAGAATAAAATCCTCTTTTCACTACACCGTAAAGCTGGGTTTTCATCTTGGTGTCGCCATCCTGTCAACTTAAGAAATAAGAATATAACAATTGAAAGGAGGAGCACTGAAGGAGGTCTACTGGCCTATGCTACTTTCCACTAGCTGTTGCTGCTCTTATCTTATTTTAAAGCCTCTCAGAGTGCTAGCTTCAGCCTTGCTGAAGCTAGCACTCTGGCAGTTTGTTCCACTCCGGCAGTTTGTTCCACTCTGGCAGTTTGTTCCACTCGACTGCAACTCAACTGCGTCTTGCTGTGTAAGACACAATAGCTGGGTATTTGTTATCGTCAAAACGTTTCGCCTACACTGCAAACGTCTTCAGCTGAATAGAAAGCTGACATTGTTCTCACTTGCCTGTCGCATCCAGTCTAAGGATATATTACACTTAACACTATGAGAAGAATTTGCAATTAAGTGGAAGATTGAGCAGTACTTTAACTCGGTTAAATGGGGTGTGGAGTGGTGCCCACCCCATATACAACGTAGTGGTAAAACCCCTTAATTAGCGATAAAGAGGGGGGATCTAGACCCTTAACTCACGGAAATGAGAGGTTGGGTATACCTTCTTAAAATACTATAATGAGAGACGGGGATGGTTATTGTTCCTTAATAATCCAGGAAGAGCATGTATACGAAGGTATTCTGTTTACGGTAAGCTCATTCTTTAAGGATATTGATTAATAAATGCTTGAAGAGGTTAGCTTGGAGGGTGGATGAGTGAACTGGTAGGTACATGGTTCGGAGGACGACTTGGTGGATGTGTCTTTGCGTGGGTAGGGTTGAGTGCGTGTGCTGTGTTCAGTGTGTGTGCTGTGTTTGTGCTGTCCTGTATTCACTCCCACAACACTGCTACTCTTCCAAATTTAGTGCGCACGCATACGAAAGATCAAGGTGTGGCTAAAGTACTGTGTACTTTGAAGCAGAGTGCGCAGGTTCGAATCCCTCTGAGGGCAGAGATAATGTTTGTAAGTTAATTCGCCTGTTTGTAAATTGTCAAGTATGTATGTATATATATTCTTTTCGGACTTTTTACTCATTTCTGCAACATTGAAAGTTTCTGATATGTTGATTGCAACACAAAAGGCCTAGAGCTATCATTCAACTCTCCCTGGGGTTGTTTTGCTACCTGTATCGCTTGTTTGCGATTGTGTGTTTGTATATATATTTATTATATATATATATATATATATATATATATATATATATATATATATATATATATATATATATATATATATACATATATATATATATATATATACATATATATATATATATATATACATATATATATATATATATATATATATATATATATATATATATATATATATATATATATATATATATATATATATATATATATATATATATATATATATATATATATATATATATATAAAGTGTTGCCATTTTTTGTATTTTTGTCTTTGGAGAGGGTCGGGAATGTTTACCTAGCGTTCACCTGTTGACTCGTAATTAGGAGTCTTGTTTGGGTGTATATTTGTCGAGGGGTGGAGACGTCAGCGGGCCGACCAGACTCTGGTCGGGTCAGGTACGGGGGTACGGGGGGGGGAGCGTGTAAGTCCAGGTGGGGGCGGTTCGGGCCCGGCAAGTCGGTTCTGGCTCGTTGGGGTCGGGTCTGGTTGAGATGAAGGAGGAGGAGGGGGTGGAGGGGGTGGAGGGGGGAGGTGCTGGGAGTGAAGACATCCCTCATTAAGCTAAGTGCCGTTGCCACACCCTGGGGGTGGAGGGGGTGGAGCTGAATGGAGGAGGCCACATCACCCTCCATCTGCAGTATTGACTCCATTTTTGCCTCTCTCATGAGCGCCAGTTTTTCTCTTCAGATAAACGGGGCTGTTCTGTTGGACCCACCAGAGGCAGCTGTTACAATGGTACGACTGAAATTGCTTGACATAGAACCACAATAATGTGGAATGGATAAATGTGGAATGGATAAATAATCATGTTCGATGCTTGGAAAGTAGGGATGAAACTACCAGCAACAAGGAATATCTTCCTCCTTTCCTGGAACAGCGTGACCCCTGTTAAATATTATCTCCGCTGTCCTAGTGTAATCTTAGATTTAAGTTGTCAAAACTCTCGCGTCAAGGTTCCCTTTGAAGATTAAAGCTCCAGTTCAGCCAGGAGCAGCTTAGTCACAGGATGATGGAAGGTCCTCGTTAGACAGTGCCAGGAGGTAATACCAAGGTTTGGAAGGTCCTCGTTAGACAGTGCCAGGAGGTAATACCATGATTTGGAAGACCCTCGTTAGACAGTGCCAGGAGGTAATACCAAGGTTTGGAAGGTGCTCGTTAGACAGTGCCAGGAGGTAATACCAAGGTTTGGAAGACCTTCGTTAGACAGTGCCAGGAGGTAATACCATGATTTGGAAGACCCTCGTTAGACAGTGCCAGGAGGTAATACCATGATTTGGAAGACTCTCGTTAGACAGTGCCAGGAGGTAATACCAAGGTTTGGAAGGTCCTCGTTAGACAGTGCCAGGAGGTAATACCAAGGTTTGGAAGGTCCTCGTTAGACAGTGCCAGGAGGTAATACCAAGGTTTGGAAGGTCCTCGTTAGACAGTGCCAGGAGGTAATACCAAGGTTTGGAAGGTCCTCATTAGACAGTGCCAGAAGGTAATACCAAGGTTTGGAAGGTCCTCGTTAGACAGTGCCAGGAGGTAATACCAAGGTTTGGAAGGACCTCGTTAGACAGTGCCAGGAGGTAATACCAAGGTTTGGAAGACCCTCGTTAGACAGTGCCAGGAGGTAATACCAAGGTTTGGAAGACCCTCGATAGACAGTGCCAGGAGGTAATACCAAGATTTGGAAGACCCTCGTTAGACAGTGCCAGGAGGTAATACCAAGGTTTGGAAGACCCTCGTTAGACAGTGCCAGGAGGTAATACCAAGGTTTGGAAGACCCTCGTTAGACAGTGCCAGGAGGTAATACCAAGATTTGGAAGACCCTCGTTAGACAGTGCCAGGAGGTAATACCAAGGTTTGGAAGACCCTCGTTAGACAGTACCAGGAGGTAATACCAAGGTTTAAGAACATATGAAAGAAGGAACACTGCAACAGGCCTACTGACCCATGCGGAGCAGGTCCATGTTCCCCCCCCCCGGATTAGACCAATGAGGTCATACTGCAGGTCATACTGCAGCTTTATACATCATTAGTAAGGCCTCACCTAGATTATGCAGCTCAGTTCTGGTCTCCATATTACAGAATGGACATAAATTCGTTAGAAAACATTCAGCGTAGGATGACTAAATTAATACATAGCATTAGAAATCTTCCTTATGAAGAAAGATTGAAGACTCTTAAGTTACATTCACTTGTTAGACGAAGAATGAGGGGAGACCTGATCGAAGTGTATAAGTGGAAGATAGGTATTAATAAAGGGGATATTGAACATTAAAATGGTATAAAATACCGACAGGTTGTTAGGTAAGACACATATGCAACAGTTAGGTATCTTTATTGTGAAACGTTTCGCCTACACAGTAGGCTTCTTCAGTCGAGTACAGAAAAGTTGATAGAAGCAGAAGATACTTGAAGACGATGTAATCAGTCCATCACCCTTAATGTTTTGAGGTGGTCAGTCCCTCAGTCTGGGACTGAGGGACTGACTGAGGGACTATCAACTTTTCTGTACTCGACTGAAGAAGCCTACTGTGTAGGCGAAACGTTTCGAAATAAAGATACCTAACTGTTGCATATGTGTCTTACCTAACAACCTGTCGGTATTTTATACTATTTTAATGTTCAATCTGTCTGACACTGCAACACAAGGGTATCTTGGTACAGACCTACAATCAACTTCGACAACCTCTACTAGTGAGAACGGCTGGATTTGAGAGGGACCTGTCCTCCCAACATCTGAGTTCTTACCTCTGCTAGTGACCTACGTCTCACCTCCTGGCGCTATATAAGGCTCCATCCTATCACTTCATCTCCATATTGTTTCATACCATGGAACAATGCTCTTCTCCAGACTGAGGGACTGACCACCTCAAAACATTATGGGTGATGGACTGATTACATCGTCTTCAAGTATCTTCTGCTTCTATCAACTTTTCTGTACTCGACTGAAGAAGCCTACTGTGTAGGCGAAACGTTTCGAAATAAAGATACCTAACTGTTGCATATGTGTCTTACCTAACAAAGGGGATATTAATAAGGTCTTGAGGATGTCTCTCCAAGAGAGAACCCGCAGTAATGGATTTAAATTAGATAAGTTTAGATTTAGAAAGGACATAGGAAAGTATTGGTTTGGAAATAGGGTAGTTGATGAGTGGAACAGTCTTCCTAGTTGGGTTATTGAGGCTAGGACTTTGGGTAGTTTCAAATTTAGGTTGGATAAGTACATGAGTGGGAGGGGTTGGATTTGAGTGAGACTTTCACATCAGAGCTTATTTCTTGGGTGGCATTGAAAATTGGGTTGGGCAAATGTTTTGTTAGTGGGATGAATTGTAAAGGACCTGCCTAGTATGGGCCAACAGGCCTCCTGCAGTGTTCCTCCTTTCTTATGTTCTTATGTATGACCCACCGCCCGGATTATCCCAATGACCCACCCAGTCTGGTCACCCCCACTCAAGGATGGAGCACTGTACCAGACCCAGCAGCACATGCTAGTCAGGTCCAACTCACACCCACTCATGTATTTATCTAACCTATTTTTAAAACTACACAACGTTTTAGCCTCAATAACTGTACTCGGGAGTTTGTTCCACTCATCCACAACTCTATTACCAAACCAGTGCTTTCCTATATCCTTCCTGAATCTGAATTTTTCCAACTTGAAACCATTGCTGCGAGTCCTGTCTTGGCTGGAAATTTTCAGCACACTATTTACATCCCCTTTATTTATTCCTGTTTTCCATTTATACACCTCGATCATATCCCCCCTAATTCTACGCCTTTCGAGAGAGTGCAGATTCAGGGCCCTCAGTCTATCCTCATAGGGAAGATTTCTGATACATGGGATCATCTTTGTCATCCTCTTTTGTACGTTTTCCAGAGCATTTATATCCATTCTGTAATACGGTGACCAGAACTGAGCAGCATAGTCTAAATGAGGCCTAACTAAGGATATATAGAGCTGAAGAACAACCTGAGGACTTCTATTATTTATACTTCTAGATATGAAGCCAAGAATTCTGTTAGCTTTATTGCGAACACTAATGCACTGTTGTCTTGGTTTTAGATTACTGCTAACCAGAACTCCTAAATCCTTTTCACAATCGGTAGTATTAAGATCTACATTATTTAGTTTATATGTGGCATGGTTATTTAACTGTTCAACATTTAGAACTTTGCATTTGTCAATATTAAACTGCATCTGCCACTTTTCCGACCATTGCGTCAGTCTATTCAAAAAATCCTGGAGTGCTCTGATGTCCTCATTAGAATGAATTGGACGGCCTATTTTGGTGTCATCGGCAGATTTGCTTATGTCGCTATTTATTCCCTCATCTATGTCGTTTATGTAAATTGTGAACAACAACGGGCCCAACACTGACCCCTGAGGAACACCGCTTGTGACGTGCCCCCATTCTGATTTCTCCCCATTTATGCAAACTCTCTGCTGTCTATTTGTCAACCATGCCTCTACCCAGGAAAAAATTTCTCCTATTCCGTGTGCCCTAAGTTTCCTCAATAGCCTCTGGTGTGGAACTCTATCGAAAGCCTTACTGAAGTCCAAATACACAATATCTTATTCATTACCATGATCTACCTCCTCAAACACCTTAGTGAAAAAAAGTTAGTAAATTCGTAAGACAGGAACGCCCCTTTGTAAAACCATGTTGAGAATCATTAATCAATCTGTGCCTGTCAAGATGGCTACGAATTGCTTCGGTAATTGTTGATTCCATAAATTTTCCCACTATGGAGGTAAGGCTTATTGGTCTATAGTTCGAAGCCAAGGACCTGTCACCTGCCTTGTAAATAGGTATTACATTTGCCATTTTCCACTTATCAGGCACTATGCCAGTTTGTAGTGATATGTTAAAAAGATTAGCCAAAGGTATGTTAAGTTCCTCTTTACATTCCTTTAACACCCTTGCAAACAGTTCATCAGGACCTGGGGATTTGTTAGGTTTTAGTTTCTCTATTTGTCTGAGGACCATGTCACTAGTTACCGCAATCGTGCAGTTTATTATCATCCTGTTCTACGTAATCTGTTATTTCAGGAATATCGCTAGTATTTTCCTGGGTGAAAACTGAGAGGAAGTAGGTATTTAGAATTTCACACATATCCTTATCACTGTCGGTGATCTGACCAGAGTTACTCTTAAGTGGGCCAATCTTGTCCCTAATCCTACTTCTGTATATCTGAAAGAACCCTTTTGGGTTAGTCTTTGAATCCCTTGCGATCTTAGCCTCATAATCCCTTTTTGCTTTTCTTATTCCTTTTTTTATTTCTCTCTTTAATTGAATATATTGATTACTTAACTGCCCATCCCCTCTTTTGATACGCCTATATATGCCTCTCTTTTGACCAATGAGATGTTTTAATCTATTGTTCATCCATTTGGGATCATTTTTGTCAGATCTAATTTCCCTACTCGGAACAAAAGTTGTCTGGGCAGCTAGAACTATACTCTGAAAAACGTCATATTGGCAACCAAGATCACCTACCTGACCCATAGTCAGGACATCCCAATTTAGCCCACCAATTTAGACAGTGCCAGGAGTTAATACCAAGGTTTGGAAGACCCTCGTTAGACAGTACCAGGAGGTAATACCAAGGTTTGGAAGACCCTCGTTAGAGAGTGCCAGGAGGTAATACCAAGGTGTGTGTGTGTGTGTGTGTGTACTCACCTATTTGTGGTTGCAGGCGTCGATTCGCAGTGTGTGTGTTTAACGGGTCGGGTGAGGCTGTACGCACACGTTTATTACGTATGCGTTTGTGTGCGTACGTATTTGCGTCTACGCTTGTTTCCGCGTATGTTTCTACACGTCTGCATGCAATGTGTTGCTGTATGCATACAACTCTCCGCATATTCACACATGTCCGTCTATACAGTTATATACTATATGCCTATTTCCTTGTGTTTTGTCTATAACTATTTACATACACGTATACTGCGTATGTATAACTATTTACATACATGTATACACTTATAAGCGCATGTCCGTTCCTACGTCTCTGCCTTTACTGTGCGGGAAAAATAAACGCATACCAGCGCGCCTACGATTGTTATCGTGCACGTATTTACGCACGGTCAGATGAGCTCTGAAATACGTACAATGGAGGGAAGGTATGGTACCATATTTAATAAGATAACAGATTACACGAACCAACAGCAGAATATCGGGTTATTAGTTTTTATTTACAATGCCAATATATATATATATATATATATATATATATATATATATATATATATATATATATATATATATATATATATATATATATATATATATATATATAAAGAGGGAAAGTGAAATGGAGATTAGAGAGAGAGAGATAATGAACAGGAGGAAATTAAAGAAAGGTAAATATGAGGTCTCAATTTCTCTCTCTCTCTCTCTCTCTCTCTCTCTCTCTCTCTCTCTCTCTCTCCCACAATGCTATATATCACTCTTCCCTTGCGTTTCCTTCCCTTCCTCCTTCCCTTCATAGAGTAAAATTCCCTTCCACCCTTTGTTCTAATTTTTCTTTAATTATTCTCCCTGCTACTCCCTTCCCTCTTCCTTCCTCTTGTTCTCCCTCTTTTATTATCTGCTTTTTCGTTTATCCCATTCATGTGTTTGTCACTTCCATTTATTTAATGAAGATTCTCATTTCACTTCATTGTCTCCCTTTATTCTTCTATCCTTCTCTCCCTCTCTTTCTCTGTTGTTCTCTTCCTCTCTTCTTTCATCCGCCTCTCCCTCTCTTCCTCCATCATTGCCTTCCTCTCTTTTTTCGCCCATTTCTCTCCCTTCCATAATTATCATCTCCCTCTCTGCTTCTATCCTTCCCTCCATCTCTTGTTCTCGAATTTTATCCCTGTTTTTCATCATTTTCTCTCCCTCTCTTCCCCATTCTCTCTCTCTCTCTCTCTCTCTCTCTCTCTCTCTCTCTCTCTCTCTCTCTCTCTCTTGTTACTGTTTTCCAGCTCTCGTCTCGTGTTCTCTAATCCCCTCTCCCCGTTTCACTCTCTCCCCGTTTCACTCTCTCCCCGTTTCACTCTCTCCCCTCCCCTCTTCCTTATCTCCCCTCTTCTTTCCTTCCCCTCTTCCTTCGTTTCCTCTGATATTTTCTTGAATATTTTACGTACAAAAAAGTATTCCTTCAAAATCTCTATCTTCTAAATTCAATTTCTAATGTATTACAGTCATCAATGTACTATTGTTTTTGTTTCAAATGTATTAACGTGGTCAGGGAAGCACTAAACACGCAAGGGGGGTGGGGAAGGGGTGGGTTGTTTGGGTAAGCAGGTTTGATGCGAGGCAGAGGAGAGCAGGTTCGGTTCCTGGCGTAGAAGAATGACGCAACTTTGAAGTGGGAATGACGCAACTTTGAAGTGGGAATGACGCAACTTTGAAGTGGGAATGACGCAACTTTGAAGTGGGAATGACGCAACTTTGCAGTGGGAATGACGCAACTTTGCAGTGGGAATGACGCAACTTTGCAGTGGGAATGACGCAACTTTGCAGTGGGAATGACGCAACTTTGCAGTGGGAATGACGCAACTTTGCAGTGGGAATGACGCAACTTTGCAGTGGGAATGACGCAACTTTGCAGTGGGAATGACGCAACTTTGCAGTGGGAATGACGCAACTTTGCAGTGGGAATGACGCAACTTTGCAGTGGGAATGACGCAACTTTGCAGTGGGAATGACGCAACTTTGCAGTGGGAATGACGCAACTTTGCAGTGGGAATGACGCAACTTTGAAGTGGGAATGACGCAACTTTGAAGTGGGAATGACGCAACTTTGAAGTGGGAATGACGCAACTTTGAAGTGGGAATGACGCAACTTTGAAGTGTAAATATGTAAATAATAGATAATCTATAAATAATAGATAACTTGTAAATAATGTATAATAGAAATGAAAATAATAGTTTGTAAATAAAAGTTTGTAAATAAAAGTTTGTAAATAAAAGTTTGTAAACAATAGTTTGTTAACAATAGTTTGTAAAAGTTTGTAAATAAAAGTTTGTAAATAATTTGTAAACAATAGTTTGTAAATAATAGTTTGTAAAAGTTTGTAAATAATAGTTTGAAAATAAAAGGTCGTAAACAGCAAGAGGTGAAGAATGAGAAGCAGTTTGCTCACATTTTCCCTCTCATTCCCCTCTCTTTCTCCCCTCTCTTCTCTGTCCTCTTCCCTCCTTTCTCTTCCTCTCTCCTCTCCTCTTTTGTTTTGTCTCATCGTTTCATTTGCTTTTCTCCCATCGCTACTTCCCTCCAATCTTTCTTCTCCCCTCCCCCCCCTTCCTTCACTGTTCTCCTTGTCTGTTTTCCCCTCTACTCTGTTCTTCTATTCTGCTTTCTTCTCCCCTCTTTTTTCTGTCTTCCTCTCTTCCCTGTTCTCCTCTTCTGCTTTATCTCTCCCATGTTCTTTTCTGTTTTCAATTTCCCCCTGTTCTCTTTCCTCTTCCCTGTTCCCCACTGATTCCTCTCCACTGTTCTCTTCTGTTTCCCCTCTTCCCTGTCTCTCCTCTCCAATGTTCTCTTCTGTTTCCCCTCTTCCCTGTCTCTCCTCTCCACTGTTCTCTTCTGTTTCCCCTCTTCCCTGTCTCTCCTCTCCAATGTTCTCTTCTGTTTCCCCTCTTCCCTGTCTCTCCTCTCCAATGTTCTCTTCTGTTTCCCCTCTTCCCTGTCTCTCCTCTCCAATGTTCTCTTCTGTTTCCCCTCTTCCCTGTCTCTCCTCTCCACTGTTCTCTTCTGTTTCCCCTCTTCCCTGTCTCTCCTCTCCAATGTTCTCTTCTGTTTCCCCTCTTCCCTGTCTCTCCTCTCCCCTCTCCCCATCGCTCCTCTGGGAAGATCATTCCCGTCATATTACAAGCGCTGTAATGTGACGCTTGCTTGCTTGTTTGCTTGATTTCTTGCTTGCTTGTCATCTTGTTAGAACGTTGTCTATTGGGTTATCTTGTTTGGCCACTTCATTATTATATTTCTGATTATTTATGATTATTATCAGTATTAAAGTTACTATTATCACCATCCTCTTCTGTTTGTTAAAATCTATAATTTCTGTTTCTGTTTTCGGTGTCAGGAAATTTAGGTATTTCTCTAGCCATTGAGAGTTCACCTTATTTTTAAAAGGATGCATTACTTCTGGTGAGACTTTTTTTTTTTTAGGTGGGCATCTGGCTGGCTCATCGCCTGGGCAGGGAAATCTTGGGCAGACACTGTCAGTCAATTACCCGCGTGGGGGGGGTTTAATGGCGTTAAGAGTCTGCTGGCTGTCTTCTCTGCGCGCTCTCTCTCTCTCTGGGCCTGGATGGCTGCTTCTACTGTGTCCCTCCATCACCTTCCCCCTCCCTCCCTCCCTCCCTCCAGTAGGTTCCCTTCCAGTTTTGTATCGGATTCTTTATCTTCCTCTCCCACACCTCTCCCCAACGCCCCCCAACATCCGCTTCTCTTACACGCTTATCGATAGATACATTCAACATCCATGGTGGCATCATATCCCTTTACTGGAAAATAATCTCTCTTTTCCACATACTCTCTCCAGTAATCTCTATTTGCCTTCTAGTTTTGTCCCGGAGCTTCTCATCACCTCCGAATATGTCAAAAATAAGAAGTGTTTGGCAGCCTATGCAATTCAGCAACAACCACCTCCCCTGTACAGAGCTTAGAATCATTCCAGGTCGTTCCTCTTCTTGCAAGCTTCCTCTGTTCTAAATACTACAACACGCGCATCGGTCCGTCACTCGGCCCGAGATGCTTATCTCGACTACTCAGCTGACCTCTCCTGCCTGACCAGCCTCTCCGGGACCGCTGTATATTCTGTTTGTAAAGATTCTGTTAAGACTTAGCAAAGAAGTATTTAAGGCCAAGCATCGCTTAAAGGTTCACTCTGATGTTTGTAATCTTACATCCCTAGTTTGAAAGCTACTTGTATTCACTACACTAACCTAACCTAGCGTAGCCTTTCTACCCTCTCTCTTTTCCGCCATCCAGCAGCATGTCTCTCTCTCTCTCTCTCTCTCTCTCTCTCTCTCTCTCTCTGTCTCCCCCCTATTTTCCTTCCCCGGACTTTTCTCCTCCTCCTCCTCCTCCTCCTCCTCCTTAAGGAACATTCCACGAAAGCTTGAATCAACGTGGGCCCATGGAAACGCGGCACTGCTTTCATTTTCCATTCAGAAAATATAAATAACTGGAAAGAGTCAGGTAACACCGAGTCTTTGTGAGGCTGCTAGAATATTATATTTGTTTACACGCTCAGCTGTGCACTCGTGAACGTTGAATGTGCCTTCCTTGCTAACTCCGAGAACCCAGGCGAGAGACCTGTGACCTTTGCTTCAAGAATCCAGTTAAGAAGTTCATGACCTTTCCTGGTCGTCTTTAAGAATCCAGTTACGAGGCTCATGACCTTTCCTGGTCGTCTTTAAGAATCCAGTTGAGAGGTTTACGACCTTTCCAGGTCGTCTTCAAGAATCCAGGTACTGAAGGTCAGGAATTCAGTGTGGCCATTTGTGAGTTACTGGAAGCGGTCTCAGGAGCAGAGACTTGATCCCTGCAACCGTAATAAGATGAGTAAACACGCAGAGCACACACACACACACACACACACACACACACACACACACACACACACACACACACACACACACACACACACACACACACACACACACACACACACACACAAAACCATGAGAGCTAGGTCCTAAGAAATAAGTTTCCGCAACATTTACACAGTACCAGAGAGCCACAATGACGTTGGAAACGAGCCTCTTCCCTTCCACGAAATTCTCTAGTGTAACATGCCAAATCCGTTCCCTTTTTCTTCCTCCTTCTCAGCCTCTTCCTCCTCTTCCTCATCTTTCTTCTCTACTTTTAATACCCCCTTTTCTCTTCTCTCGCTTCTTCCTATATGTCCTCTTTTCCCCTCACTATCCTTGTACTTTATCTTGTTATCTCTTTTCTTGTTGTCTTCTTTCCATTTTAAGTGACCTGCTCATCCTTCCTTTTGCCTATCCTTACCTCATTAATCTTTCTCAGAGTCCTATTCCTCTCCCGGTGACCTATACCTCCCTTGTGATCTATTCCATCCTAGGGATCTATCCTATCTCAAAGTAACCTACTCTTGTGAACTATTCCTCCTTTAGTGGACTAGCCATTTACGCAGTGGCCTTTTCCTCGAAGTGGGATCTATCCCTTTTCCCGGAATCTACTTCTGCCCTGGGGGGCAGAGCTATTCCTGCTCGTAACTTTCGGTCCAGCTCGCCTCTAAAAATGTTGAAGGAAAACCTGGAGCGATGCTTACGCTGGAAGCCTCGCTGATGCGAGATGCAAACACCAGATTTGTGCTGAAGATTGTTGGCTTTACGGTGGTGATGTAGCATTGTGTCCCAGCTTCCTTGAGGGAGGTAGGAGACTGCCATTACCACTGTCGCCTGGCTTCTCCCTGACCTGCCCATCCTCCCTCCCTGCTCATCCTTGCCCAGCTCCGCCCCTCCCTCCCCCGAAGCGGTAGTAGTCATTCTCAGTGTCATCGTCGTAGGAGGCATCGTACGGGAGGTCGTTGTCTGCTAAGTCCCCCTCCACTACCCGACCCGTCATCTCCCCGATCCTACCTGCTCCTTCCCTGCTGTCCCTCCCATACATACCCTGCCTCGTCCTAGCATGCCCTGCCCCGCCCCTCCCTGTCATTCCCGGGGATTCTCGTTCTTGCCCCTCCCGGCAAAACGGACACCCGAAGACGCACATTAAGTAAGTTTTATTTAGGAACAAGTACATATAAGTACAATAATTGTACTTGTGTATGATAATTATCATACATAGTAGAAATTACATAGCAGGATAACCCCCAAAAAAGTCAGTGACTTATTCCCATTAGGGTCCATGTACTTATTTCCACTGGAGTCCTTGTAATTATTTCCAGTGGGGACTTTGTGCTTATTTCCAGTAAAGACCTTTTACTTATTTCCATTGGGATCCTTGTACTTCGATTGGGGCCCTTGTGCTTATTTGCATTGGGGCCCTTGTACTTATTTCCATTGGGATCCTTATACTTCGATTGGGGCCCTTGTACTTATTTGCATTAAGGTCTTTGTGGTGCTGTCGTAGCCACATCCATAAAACTGTTTCTTCATTCCCTCTCATCGCTTCGCGTCACTAGACACCTCCCCCACTCGCCTCTTTCCTCGTCTCCTTCCTTCCCGTTGTTGCTTCTCCCCGCCCATCTTTGAGTCTTGCCGTTCTTCTCTGCGTCTGGTGAAGGTGCGCCCGACGCTCCTCTGGCGGGCACTGAAGTGTAGCCTTTCTCGACATTTGTGATATTTCATAAACTTTCTTAACTATTGGATGTGGTCGGAGCGCCCCTCGCGTAGCAGCGACGGAGGAGCTGGAGGGCCCCTCGCGTAGCAGCGACGGAGGAGCTGGAGGGCCCCTCGCGTAGCAGCGACGGAGGAGCTGGAGGGCCCCTCGCGTAGCAGCGACGGAGGGACCGGGGCGCTCCTCGCGTAGCAGCGACGAAGGGGCCCTCACGTAGCGGCGATGGAGGGAGTGGAGGGCCCTTCACGTAACGGCGATGGAGGGAGTGGAGGGCCTCGCACGTAGCGGCGATGGAGGGGCTGGGGGGCCCCTTCCGCATTTATGGCAGTAGTTGTAGCTTAGTTATGGTGGTGGTAGTAGTGGTGTACTTGTGGCGGTGGTAGTGGTGTACTGGTAGTAGTGGTGTACTGGTGGCGGTGGTAGTGGTGGTGTACTGGTGGCGGTGGTAGTGGTGGTGTACTGGTAGTGGTGGTGTACTGGTGGCGGTGGTAGTGATGGTGGTGTGGTGGTAGTGGCGGTGTACTGATGGCGGTGGTAGTGGTGGTGGTAGTGGTGTATTGGTGGCGGTGGTAGTAGTGGTGGTGTACTGGTGGCGGGGGCGGTGGTAGTTGTGGTGTACTGGTGCTAGCAGTGGTGGTGTACTGGCGGTAGTGGTGGTGGTACTGGTGGAAGTGGTTGTGGTGGTGTACTGGTTGTGGTGGTGCAGTGGTGGTGGTAATGGTGGCAGTGGTGTACTGGTGGCAGTGGTAGTGGTGGTGTACTGGTGGTAGTGGTGGTATACTGGTGGTGTAGTGGTAGTAGTGGTACTGGTAATGGTGGTAGTAATGGTGGTGGTGTACTGGTAGTAGTGGTGGTGGTGTACTGGTTGTAGTGGTGGTGGTGTACTGTTAGCGGTGGTAGTGGTACTGGTAATGTTGGTGTACCGGTGGTGTACTGGTAGTGGTGGTAGTAGTGGCACTGGTGGTGGTGGTAGTGTACTGGTGGTGGTAGTAGTAGTACTGGTGGTGGTGGTAGTAGTACTGGTGGTGGTGGTAGTGTACTGGTGGTGGTAGTAGTGGCACTGGTGGTGGTAGTAGTAGTACTGGTGGTGGTAGTAGTGGTACTGGTGGTGGTGGTAGTAGTACTGGTGGTGTACCAAGCTCCCACACTTCCAGTAATGTCAGGGCGGACGGCAGCGGTCAACACCATTAATGTTATTTATGTGGTTTATACATTATACTCCGCACCCATTGACCTATTCTCTCCCTCCTCCCTTCCACCATAGTCTCCCTTCCCTCCCTCCAACCCCCTCCCCTCCCATCCAACGCCAGTTCTAACGAGAAAACTAGCAAATGATGGCTGAATGAGGTCGTTACCAGCACCCTAATAACCCTAATCGAACGTAACCCTATGACTTGCCAATCCATTATAGCCTCTGTGCCAGCTCGGCGCAAGGCTTGCCACGGCGAATCACAAGCCGCACAGACTATGGTTACTCTCACATTCGCAAATAAAATCGCGTAGGCCCCCAGGGGGCCATTACAGCGGGACATAAGTGCGGAGGGACCATAGATGTTTCACGGATATTTGGGTCTTGAACGACCCTACGTGAAAATCCGTCAGTCGGGCCTCGCTAAGTCGGCCTGGAGGAGACGTAGATTTTGCTTTGAGTAGTCACTGTTAACTAAGTTCAGAATAGTCACTGTTAACTAAGTTCAGAATAGTCACTGTTAACTAAGTTCAGAATAGTCACTGTTAACTAAGTTCAGAATAGTCACTGTTAACTAAGTTCAGAATAGTCACTGTTAACTAAGTTCAGAATAGTCACTGTTAACTAAGTTCAGAATAGTCACTGTTAACTAAGTTCAGAATAGTCACTGTTAACTAAGTTCAGAATAGTCACTATTAACTAAGTTCAGAATAGTCACTGTTAACTAAGTTCAGAATAGTCACTATTAACTAAGTTCAGAATAGTCACTATTAACTAAGTTCAGAATAGTCACTATTAACTAAGTTCAGAATAGTCACTATTAACTAAGTTCAGAATAGTCACTATTAACTAAGTTCAGAATAGTCACTATTAACTAAGTTCAGAATAGTCACTATTAACTAAGTTCAGAATAGTCACTATTAACTAAGTTCAGAATAGTCACTATTAACTAAGTTCAGAATAGTCACTATTAACTAAGTTCAGAATAGTCACTATTAACTAAGTTCAGAATAGTCACTATTAACTAAGTTCAGAATAGTCACTATTAACTAAGTTCAGAATAGTCACTATTAACTAAGTTCAGAATAGCCACTATTAACTAAGTTCAGAATAGTCACTATTAACTAAGTTCAGAATAGTCACTATTAACTAAGTTCAGAATAGTCACTATTAACTAAGTTCAGAATAGTCACTATTAACTAAGTTCAGAATAGTCACTGTTAACTAAGTTCAGAATAGTCACTGTTAACTAAGTTCAGAATAGTCACTGTTAACTAAGTTCAGAATAGTCACTATTAACTAAGTTCAGAATAGTCACTATTAACTAAGTTCAGAATAGTCACTATTAACTAAGTTCAGAATAGTCACTATTAACTAAGTTCAGAATAGTCACTATTAACTAAGTTCAGAATAGTCACTATTAACTAAGTTCAGAATAGTCACTATTAACTAAGTTCAGAATAGTCACTATTAACTAAGTTCAGAATAGTCACTATTAACTAAGTTCAGAATAGTCACTATTAACTAAGTTCAGAATAGTCACTATTAACTAAGTTCAGAATAGTCACTATTAACTAAGTTCAGAATAGTCACTATTAACTAAGTTCAGAATAGTCACTATTAACTAAGTTCAGAATAGTCACTATTAACTAAGTTCAGAATAGTCACTATTAACTAAGTTCAGAATAGTCACTATTAACTAAGTTCAGAATAGTCACTATTAACTAAGTTCAGAATAGTCACTATTAACTAAGTTCAGAATAGTCACTATTAACTAAGTTCAGAATAGTCACTATTAACTAAGTTCAGAATAGTCACTATTAACTAAGTTCAGAATAGTCACTAACTAAGTTCAGAATAGTCACTATTAACTAAGTTCAGAATAGTCACTATTAACTAAGTTCAGAATAGTCACTATTAACTAAGTTCAGAATAGTCACTATTAATCATGTTCAGAATAGTCACTATTAACTAAGTTCAGAATAGTCACTATTAATCATGTTCAGAATAGTCACTATTAATCATGTTCAGAATAGTCACTATTAACTAAGTTCAGAATAGTCACTATTAACTAAGTTCAGAATAGTCACTATTAATCATGTTCAGAATAGTCACTATTAACTAAGTTCAGAATAGTCACTATTAATCATGTTCAGAATAGTCACTATTAATCATGTTCAGAATAGTCACTATTAACTAAGTTCAGAATAGTCACTATTAACTAAGTTCAGAATAGTCACTATTAATCATGTTCAGAATAGTCACTATTAACTAAGTTCAGAATAGTCACTATTAATCATGTTCAGAATAGTCACTATTAACTAAGTTCAGAATAGTCACTATTAATCATGTTCAGAATAGTCACTATTAACTAAGTTCAGAATAGTCACTATTAATCATGTTCAGAATAGTCACTATTAACTAAGTTCAGAATAGTCACTATTAATCATGTTCAGAATAGTCACTATTAACTAAGTTCAGAATAGTCACTATTAATCATGTTCAGAATAGTCACTATTAACTAAGTTCAGAATAGTCACTATTAATCATGTTCAGAATAGTCACTATTAACTAAGTTCAGAATAGTCACTATTAATCATGTTCAGAATAGTCACTATTAACTAAGTTCAGAATAGTCACTATTAATCATGTTCAGAATAGTGACTATTAACTAAGTTCAGAATAGTCACTATTAATCATGTCAGAATAGTCACTATTAACTAAGTTCAGAATAGTCACTATTAATCATGTTCAGAATAGTCACTATTAACTAAGTTCAGAATAGTCACTATTAATCATGTTCCGAATAGTCACTATTAACTAAGTTCAGAATAGTCACTATTAATCATGTTCAGAATAGTCACTATTAACTAAGTTCAGAATAGTCACTATTAATCATGTTCAGAATAGTCACTATTAACTAAGTTCAGAATAGTCACTATTAATCATGTTCAGAATAGTCACTATTAACTAAGTTCAGAATAGTCACTATTAATCATGTTCAGAATAGTCACTATTAACTAAGTTCAGAATAGTCACTATTAATCATGTTCAGAATAGTCACTATTAACTAAGTTCAGAATAGTCACTATTAATCATGTTCAGAATAGTCACTATTAACTAAGTTCAGAATAGTCACTATTAATCATGTTCAGAATAGTCAGTATTAACTAAGTTCAGAATAGTCACTATTAATCATGTTCAGAATAGTCACTATTACTAAGTTCAGAATAGTCACTATTAACTAAGTTCAGAATAGTCACTATTACTAAGTTCAGAATAGTCACTATTACTAAGTTCAGAATAGTCACTATTAATCATGTTCAGAATAGTCACTATTACTAAGTTCAGAATAGTCACTATTAACTAAGTTCAGAATAGTCACTATTAACTAAGTTCAGAATAGTCACTATTAACTAAGTTCAGAATAGTCACTATTAACTAAGTTCAGAATAGTCACTATTAACTAAGTTCAGAATAGTCACTATTAACTAAGTTCAGAATAGTCACTATTAACTAAGTTCAGAATAGTCACTATTAACTAAGTTCAGAATAGTCACTATTAACTAAGTTCAGAATAGTCACTATTAACTAAGTTCAGAATAGTCACTATTAACTAAGTTCAGAATAGTCACTATTACTAAGTTCAGAATAGTCACTATTAACTAAGTTCAGAATAGTCACTATTAATCATGTTCAGAATAGTCACTATTACTAAGTTCAGAATAGTCACTATTACTAAGTTCAGAATAGTCACTATTAACTAAGTTCAGAATAGTCACTATTAATCATGTTCAGAATAGTCACTATTAAGTTTCTCTCTATGTTTGGATTGTTTGTGTATTGTTCCAGTCACGGAATTGCGCCATTTTGTTCATTACGTTCATGTCAGGAAGTGTGAACGTGACAGGTGTTGTGTTAAGCGTGAACGTCATATGTGTGAACGTGGGAGGTGCCAACGTGTTGTATAACGAGTTCTAACTTAGAGATCTTAACCACAAGATCCCACAACTGAACGACCCAAACAACTGCGAAAGAGTCAAAACGAATTCCTTGATCCCACACGTTTCCTGATAACGGTCTAGAATGGTCCGAAATATTGTTTAGAGATTCATCTCAAAATTGCGGGCTCTAAACTCTTTCATCTATGCCAGTGTGGAGATGGTGCAACGCCCGACAGATTAGTCTAAACAGACATTGAAACAGACATTTAAAAGTCGCTCGGGTCGGCTCAGTGACAATGTGCACAGTCTTTAACACTTCCTCTCAGTTTCTACCCGGGAAGAGTCTAGCGAAATAACAGAAATCACAGATTACATAGGTCATGGCGACAGTAAGTTATGCACAAAGCAAAGCAGAACTTTTATTGACTCGACGTTTCGCCCATCTAGCAGACCTTTTATTCTTCTTTGCATATATGGGCATAAGAAATATACGCAATATTTCCCCGTCTATTCGCTAAGAAGCGCCAGATTATGTCCTAGAGATGCCGCGGCTCGGGAAGCCGCGGGGAACAGCGCAAATGCGATGATTTTACATAGTGGGTTGGATTATAGCTGGGGGAAAGGGAGAGCGAGGGGTTGATGAGGGGATAAAGAGAGGGGAAAATTCTAAGGGGCGATGTGGGATAAGAAGGGGAAGGAGGCAAAAGGGGGAGGTAGGGAGGGTGCCACGTGCAGGCCAGTCTACCCCCAACCCTATCCTCCTTTGCCATAACAGTCCCGACACGTGTTAGAGATGCCCTGGGGCGCGTGCCTGCTGCCTCTGCCGTTAACGGCGACGCCCCGCGGCCAACGGTGACACCCTGCGGCCAACGGCGCGGCTTTCCAACAGTCGCGTCGTTACGTGCGGCCTCACCACCCGCTGTTTTCGCTGCTAATTGTTGCGTTATTACGAGGCTTCGTTCGGATTGGTTAATTTAGCAGTGTATATCGTGTTTGTAACCCGTACAAAACAGACGATGAATAGATGTAATGCCACTAGCGTTATATTGTAGTTATTTTTTGCAGTGGGTAACTATAATGGTACTGGGGTAGAGTGGCACTGTTGATGTTGGTGATACGAGGGTATAGAAGCACCTTGTATTGCTGGAGGTCTCTCTCTCTCTCTCTCTCTCTCTCTCTCTCTCTCTCTCTCTCTCTCTCTCTCTCTCTCTCTCTCTCTCTCTCTCTCTCTCTGTCTGTCTTTGGTGTCGCTGGCCACAGTTTCATGGGAGGGAAGCCTCACGTTCCTCCTCTTCGTGTGCTCTGATGTGTATATGCAGGAGCTCTTGAGCACAGCTCCACGTGCGCTCACAGACACGTCCGTGTGAGGGTTTCCTTCAACCATGAAACCACTTGCCAGTCTACCCTCTTCATCCTGGCCACAGAGACAACCTTTTTATCCCGTACACGCTAGACTCTTTTTCCTTCAGCGCACCACAACACCATGTCACTTCCGCAACACCTGAACCATACTAGCAAAACTGCAACACCAGCTTCATGTCAGTAGGCCTACACACCCCTTTCGGGTGAGAAAGAGAGGATTGGCAAAGCGTACCACAAGGAAGATTTGCAAATCGCCCTTGCGTGGTTGATGACGGTGTGCAAGAAATAGAAGTAATAAGGATTTGGTAAAATTAACTGCCTTCAGCTCTGCATTTCGTCATCTGTAATAAACTAGCCAGAAAATACACCACACCCAACTGTGACCTGAGAATGGTTGAAGTTTCTTGACACACATGCACCACATCAGCAAGCCACCCTTATACCTGTCACCACCGCACTCCAGTCACCCCCCACACCTGTCACCGCACACCAGCCACCCCACACCTGCCACACCACGCCTGCCACCCCTACACCAGCCACCCTACACCAGCCACCCTACACCAGCCACCCTACACCAGCCACCTTACACCAACCACCCTACACCTGCTGCCCCACACCTACCACCCCACACCAGCCACCCCACACCTGCCACACCACGCCTGCCACCCCTACACCAGCCACCCCTACACCAGCCACCTTACACCAACCACCCTACACCTGCTGCCCCACACCTGCCACCCTACACCTGCCACCCTACACCTGACACCCCACATCAGCCACCCTACACCAGCCACCCTACAACTGCCACCCCACACCTGCCACCTCACACCTGCCACCTCACACCTGCCACCCCACACCCGAGAACATCACCAAGGCGAGATAACAAGCGACCAGCAGACTACCCCCTTGCTGCTGCCTGCATTATGCATGGCTCAGATGTGCAAGCTTGTGTTGCACACAACACATGAAAAGGCTTGGTAAATATTGTAACTTAAAATGTTTTCTCTCTCTCTCTCTCTCTCTCTCTCTCTCTCTCTCTCTCTCTCTCTCTCTCACCAAAGAACTGCTTGAAGTTTAATATGGTTTGATGATTCGAAACACCAAGGCAAAAGGTGCAACACAAATGTGAGTAGAGTTTGATTTTTGCAGTTATATAGATAATTGAGAAGCGACTAAAATGCTGGGAGCAAGGGGCTAGTAACCCCCTTCGCCTGTATAACTTAATAAATTAAAAAAAAATACATTTTTTGAGGGGGGGTCACCCTACTTCAATGTTAAAAAATAGATAACTAGAAAAAAAAACAATAGATTTGCAAGTGCAAAAAGATACCCAGATGTTACGCCTTATTTATCAACTTGCCCGTGTTGTACTGCATCAGTAATACGCATCCCAGAGCGACTGACAGATGTATAAACAAACACACAGATGGTGTTGGCTGGAGACATCCTAGCACCAGAAGTTCCAGCTGTGGGTCATATGACACAGACCCACGTCAGGAAACACTCGTCTTGTTTACTGACAGATTTAACCTAACCCAGGTGAAGTTAATTCGTTAAAATGTACTCTGGAGGATCGGTTCGGACTCCTGGTATACCTCTGTGGCTACAGGAGGGTTCCCAAGTTCCCCAGTACCAGTGTGGTACTTCGTGTACTCCCATCCCCCCAGTACTAACGTGGGAAGCGGCAGTCCCCAGTATCAAGGTTAATAGCCTTTTCCGGGGACTGAGACGGGCCTAACACAAAAACGTAACGTCACCGGAGGCTTGCTGAGCATATACCTCGCGCAAGAGTGCGGCATATCGCGAGTGCCGCATATGGCGAGAGTGTCACATATCGCTAGTGTCAAACTTCGAAGTCACCTGCACAGAACACACATCCTACACTTCGTGTTGTTAATTTCTTCCCCGTTGTTCACACTATGCTATCCAGGGGATCCAGGAATAACGTACGGGGGGAGGGGGGCAGAAATATCCCTACACCAACGTGGCACCCTGGCACTGTAATCAGGCTTTCCATAACAGAAAATAGAGATCTTAATAAAAAAAAGAAACCAAAGGGTCTATGACCCCTAAAATAATAGCAAGGAAAATCTCCATAACCAACGTAAGGACACACAGAAACGGGGTCTCCATACCACCAGGACCCCTCAAGGGACCCCGGGGGGTGCTGCCCCCGCCATCCAGACGTGGTAAAAACTGAATATTTGTCATCCCGGTGTTAACGAGCGCAGTTTTCCCTTTTAAATATTTATCATGGGAGTGAATAATGCCCGGCAAAGGTTGGAAGAGTCTGGAAAATGTACACAGGGCAGACGAGGGGTCGGGGAGGAATGGGCTGGGGAGAAAGGAATGGTGAGAGGAGAGGTTAGAGAATAAGGGCAGAGGAAAGTATAGGAACGGTAAGTGGTACACACAGGTACAAACAAGTATAAATATAATGCATAGTGTAAATTACAAAGGATAACCTCCCCAAAAAAAGGTCAAAGTGACTTATTTCCATCAGGGTCCTTGTAATATCTTATTTAAACTTTAAAAGTTAAACCAGCTAAGCAACTCAGCTAAGGGAGGCAGGAAAGACAAGTGGAGGGACAGAGGAAGGCGAGGGGATGCAAACAGCAACGGCAGATAATGGTTCAGAGAAAGAAAGAGAAAAGTGCGTGAAGAAATAAAATGGAAGAACAGAGAAAGCATCAAGGAAAACAAGAGGATGAAATCCGGAGATGAATAAGACATCTGGGCAACACTTGGGTATCCTCGTTCTGGAAACGTTTTGCCAGCCAGTAACTACTTCAGTCCAATGCAGAGAAACGGTGGAAGACGAGGAGAAGTGTGAGGTAATCAGTCCCTCAGCCAAAGAGTCGATAAATAATAGAAGTCCTCAGGTTGTTCTTCAACTCTATATATCCTTGGTTAGGCCTCATTTAGACTATGCTGCTCAGTTCTGGTCACCGTATTACAGAATGGATATAAATGCTCTGGGAAACGTACAGAGGAGGATGACAAAGATGATCCCCTGTATCAGAAATCTTCCCTATGAGGATAGACTGAGGGCCCTGAATCTGCACTCTCTCGAAAGGCGTAGAATTAGGGGGATATGATCGAGGTGTATAAATGGAAAACAGGAATAAATAGAGGGGATGTAAATAGCGTGCTGAAAATTTCCAGCCAAGACAGGACTCGCAGCAATGGTTTCAAGTTGGAAAAATTCAGATTCAGGAAGGATATAGGAAAGCACTGGTTTGGTAATAGAGTTGTGGATGAGTGGAACAAACTCCCGAGTACAGTTATTGAGGCCAGAACGTTGTGTAGTTTTAAAAATAGGTTAGATAAATACATGAGTGGGTGTGAGTTGGACCTGACTAGCTTGTGCTGCTGGGTCTGGTGCCGTGCTCCTTCCTTGAGTGGAGTTGACCAGACTGGGTGGGTCATTGGGCTAATCCGGGTGGGGTCATTGGGCTAATCTGGGGGAGTGGGTCATTGGGCTAATCCGGGGGGGGGCACATGGCCCTGCTCCGCATGGGTCAGTAGGCCCGTTGCAGTGTTCCTTCTTTCTTATGTTCTTAAAACACATTTATACAAAATCAGGAATTATAAAGCAGACGTCTCAGAGTAAGTCTTTATTTTGTCAACATTTCCCTCGATTAGAACTTTATTAAAACCATAATCTGACACTGTTCTAAAGAGAGCGAAACGTTGGAGGATGGAGGTGAGGGGATTTTAATTAAGGCAAGACAGAGAAAACTTTGCAAACTGGCTTTTTGAGGGTAAATTCTGAATGCATTATCCACCCAGAAGATTTCATGACCAAATCCAAGCCACTTCCATCTCGTTGTTAGGTAAAGCATACATGCAACAGTTAGGCATCTTTATTTCGGAACGTTTCGCCTACACACAAGGCATCTTCAGTCGAGTACAGAGAAGTTGGTAGAAGCAGTAGAGATATGAAGACGATGTGATCAGTCCATCACCCTTGAGGACGTAGTTTTGACGGGGGTCAGTCCCTCAGCCTGGAGAAGTGTATCGTTCCATAGTTAGAAACAATGTGAAGTTGAATGATTACATCGTCTTCGCATTTCTTCTGCTTCTACCAACTTTTCTGTACTCGACTGAAGAAACCTACTGTGTAGGCGAAACGTTTCGAAATAAAGATACCTAACTGTTGCATGTGTGTCTTCCTAACAGCCTGTCAGTATTTTATACCATTTTCATTTTCACTTTCATGTCCCCCACATGACATTGTTCAGCCTTGATGTTGACTCACTGTCCACTAACGTCCTGCCGACGACACTAGAATTTAATGTTTTTTAGAAAACAAACTGGAACAAAAACAGTGTGAGCTACCACATCCTTGGACATAAGACAGCTACAGTTAGTAACTAGAGCAAGCTGAATTGTGACTGTTTTCCTGTACGTAGAGCTTAGTCAAGTCACAGTAAAGCTTGATCTGCACTTCCAGGTTTATTTGAGTTTGGTTTAAAGATTTACAAACACTGAACGAGGAAAATTTATTGAAAAGATCTGTATGTCTGGGTTTCAGTGAGAGGTCTGCTGAAGAGGACCTTTGACCGAGGCCGAGAGATACAGATTTCCATTTTGACCTGTGTTTAATTTTTGTATCCAAGTGGCTCGTCCCTAACGACGCCATACCTACGTACACCCCTCAAGCCACACCCCAAGCCACACCCCAAGCCACACCCCAGACACCACCCCAACCCTAACCCCAGTCACACTCCCCCCCCTCCCTTCCCTTCCTCCCACAAGCCGTGTAAAAAAAAGAGGAATACATCGGCTACTTGATATGCAAATTGCCGTAGTCTGACGGTTCTATTAACGATGACGTAAACACAAATGACGGAACTGGGTCGATAATAAAGCAAAACTAGAAAAAATAACGTAAAAGACAATGGACCGCAAGAATTTCAATTTCACTTCAGCTATGAAAAAATAACGAGATCAAATTTTGCCCCTTACTTCCCAAGAGTGAGCTGGAGTGACCCTTAACACTCCCAAGAGTGAGCTGGAGTGACCCTTAACACTCCCAAGAGTGAGCTGGAGTGACCCTTAACACTCCCAAGAGTGAGCTGGAGTGATCCTTAACACTCCCAAGAGTGAGCTGGAGTGACCCTTAACACTCCCAAGAGTGAGCTGGAGTGACCGTTAACACTCCCAAGAGCTGGAGTGACACTTAGCACTCCCAAGAGTGAGCTGGAGTGACCCTTAACACTCCCAAGAGTGAGCTGGAGTGACCCTTAACACTCCCAAGAGTGAGCTGGAGTGACCCTTAACACTCCCATGAGTGAGCTGGAGTGACCCTTAACACTCCCAAGAGTGAGCTGGAGTGACCCTTAACACTCCCAAGAGTGAGCTGGAGTGACCCTTAACACTCCCAAGAGTGAGCTGGAGTGACCCTTAACACTCCCATGAGTGAGCTGGAGTGACCCTTAACACTCCCAAGAGTGAGCTGGAGTGACCCTTAACACTCCCAAGAGTGAGCTGGAGTGACCCTTAACACTCCCAAGAGTGAGCTGGAGTGACCCTTAACACTCCCAAGAGTGAGCTGGAGTGACCCTTAACACTCCCATGAGTGAGCTGGAGTGACCCTTAACACTCCCAAGAGTGAGCTGGAGTGACCCTTAACACTCCCAAGAGTGAGCTGGAGTGACCCTTAACACTCCCATGAGTGAGCTGGAGTGACCCTTAACACTCCCAAGAGTGAGCTGGAGTGACCCTTAACACTCCCAAGAGTGAGCTGGAGTGACCCTTAACACTCCCAAGAGTGAGCTGGAGTGACCCTTAACACTCCCAAGAGTGAGCTGAAGTGACCCTTAACACTCCCAAGAGTGAGCTGGAGTGACCCTTAACACTCCCATGAGTGAGCTGGAGTGACCCTTAACACTCCCAAGAGTGAGCTGGAGTGACCCTTAACACTCCCAAGAGTGAGCTGGAGTGACCCTTAACACTCCCAAGAGTGAGCTGGAGTGACCCTTAACACTCCCAAGAGTGAGCTGGAGTGACCCTTAACACTCCCAAGAGTGAGCTGGAGTGACCCTTAACACTCCCATGAGTGAGCTGGAGTGACCCTTAACACTCCCATGAGTGAGCTGGAGTGACCCTTAACACTCCCATGAGTGAGCTGGAGTGACCCTTAACACTCCCAAGAGTGAGCTGGAGTGACCCTTAACACTCCCAAGAGTGAGCTGGAGTGACCCTTAACACTCCCAAGAGTGAGCTGGAGTGACCCTTAACACTCCCAAGAGTGAGCTGGAGTGACCCTTAACACTCCCAAGAGTGAGCTGGAGTGACCCTTAACACTCCCAAGAGTGAGCTGGAGTGACCCTTAACACTCCCAAGAGTGAGCTGGAGTGACCCTTAACACTCCCAAGAGCTGGAGTGACCCTTAACACTCCCAAGAGCTGGAGTGACCCTTAACACTCCCAAGAGCTGGAGTGACCCTTAACACTCCCAAGAGTGAGCTGGAGTGACCCTTAACACTCCCAAGAGTGAGCTGGAGTGACCCTTAACACTCCCAAGAGCTGGAGTGACCCTTAACACTCCCAAGAGTGATTTGGAGTGACCCTTAACACTCCCAAGAGTGAGCTGGAGTGACCCTTAACAGTCCCAAGAGCTGGAGTGACCCTTAACACTCCCAAAAGTGAGCTGGAGTGACCCTTAACACTCCCAAGAGTGAGCTGGAGTGACCCTTAACACTCCCAAGAGTGAGCTGGAGTGACCCTTAACACTCCCAAGAGTGAGCTGGAGTGATCCTTAACACTCCCAAGAGTGAGCTGGAGTGACCCTTAACACTCCCAAGAGTGAGCTGGAGTGACCGTTAACACTCCCAAGAGCTGGAGTGACACTTAGCACTCCCAAGAGTGAGCTGGAGTGACCCTTAACACTCCCAAGAGTGAGCTGGAGTGACCCTTAACACTCCCATGAGTGAGCTGGAGTGACCCTTAACACTCCCAAGAGTGAGCTGGAGTGACCCTTAACACTCCCAAGAGTGAGCTGGAGTGACCCTTAACACTCCCAAGAGTGAGCTGGAGTGACCCTTAACACTCCCATGAGTGAGCTGGAGTGACCCTTAACACTCCCAAGAGTGAGCTGGAGTGACCCTTAACACTCCCAAGAGTGAGCTGGAGTGACCCTTAACACTCCCAAGAGTGAGCTGGAGTGACCCTTAACACTCCCAAGAGTGAGCTGGAGTGACCCTTAACACTCCCAAGAGTGAGCTGAAGTGACCCTTAACACTCCCAAGAGTGAGCTGGAGTGACCCTTAACACTCCCAAGAGTGAGCTGGAGTGACCCTTAACACTCCCAAGAGTGAGCTGGAGTGACCCTTAACACTCCCAAGAGTGAGCTGGAGTGACCCTTAACACTCCCAAGAGTGAGCTGGAGTGACCCTTAACACTCCCAAGAGTGAGCTGGAGTGACCCTTAACACTCCCAAGAGTGAGCTGGAGTGACCCTTAACACTCCCATGAGTGAGCTGGAGTGACCCTTAACACTCCCATGAGTGAGCTGGAGTGACCCTTAACACTCCCAAGAGTGAGCTGGAGTGACCCTTAACACTCCCAAGAGTGAGCTGGAGTGACCCTTAACACTCCCAAGAGTGAGCTGGAGTGACCCTTAACACTCCCAAGAGTGAGCTGGAGTGACCCTTAACACTCCCAAGAGTGAGCTGGAGTGACCCTTAACACTCCCAAGAGTGAGCTGGAGTGACCCTTAACACTCCCAAGAGCTGGAGTGACCCTTAACACTCCCAAGAGTGAGCTGGAGTGACCCTTAACACTCCCAAGAGCTGGAGTGACCCTTAACACTCCCAAGAGTGATTTGGAGTGACCCTTAACACTCCCAAGAGTGAGCTGGAGTGACCCTTAACACTCCCAAGAGCTGGAGTGACCCTTAACACTCCCAAGAGTGAGCTGGAGTGACCCTTAACACTCCCAAGAGTGAGCTGGAGTGACCCTTAACACTCCCAAGAGTGAGCTGGAGTGACCCTTAACACTCCCAAGAGCTGGAGTGACCCTTAACACTCCCAAAAGTGAGCTGGAGTGACCCTTAACACTCCCAAGAGTGAGCAGGAGTGACCCTTAACACACTCCCTCGCAATCTATAATCAACAACCTTACGAAATTCTACAGTTTTATTATTAACCTTATTACAATTATTATTAATTTTATTACTATTAATTTTATTATTATTATTATTATTATTATTATTATTATTATTATTATTATTATTATATTTTCACGTGAAAGCAAGGGTGATATTCCACCTGGAGAATACGAGGCACTAAAGTTTAATCCATGGAAAAACTATGTAGCTTCAACTAGGTAGCCCTTAACCAGCGTCAAGACATTCCCGTTCTCGAAAAAGAGGGAAAATAAGTGTTGCAGTAAAATCCCACGGGAGGAGAGTGGAGCAGAGAGCTGCTGGAGAGATTTACGCTTCGTGGAGATACTTCCATCACTCCGAAGATGGTTATCACAACCAGGGAAATATGACGAGGTTGTTGGAGCCGGATAGTGAGATACCAACCGGTACAGGAATCTGAACTATCTCAGGTCATTACTGCGAGAGAGAGAGAGAGAAAGAGAGAGAGAGAGAGAGAGTGAGTGAGTTAACCATCATGACACAATCACCCCAGCAATAACCAATTAGCATATCTGTTATCGAGGCTCAGAATCTTTTCAACGCCATTAAATGCAACCACAAGAAATAATCAAAGCCACCTGTCGTTGATAATATCGTTATTTTTGGGTAATTATACGGTAATGTAAGACAATATAGCTAAACCCAACCTGACGTCAGCCAGAAGAACGAAAACGTGCACTAACAGACGAATGGCCAATCGTAAGAGACTTCTCAACTCTAAATGGACTACAGATTGCTGTGAAGGGAACCAGCAATTTTTTTTACAGGCCAAACTTTATTTTGGCTTCGACTTAATTTAGAATAAGATATATGGCATCCAGAGGCTCCAAGAAAAATCGATATTTCTGCGGGGAGCAAAAAATAAAAAATGGAGCCCTGGGAAGCAGGTCACTAGACACAGACGTAGAACTGTGTGACCTGTGACCTGTGACCTACACTATGCACGACCTACGATAACGAGCGACCTACGAATTACTGAATGATGCCACTATATCTTAAATCGCAGCTAATTTCAATAATGTAGAACTAATGTCGCTAATAGTTATGGCTAACCTAATGAAACCACAGTACGGGTGGGGGGTTAGAATCCGTGGCAAGTGAATCGTAAGACTTTAGTGGCTTACGCACCGGCCTGGAGCTTTACCACCCGTTCCGTGGCTTGTTTGCAATCGTGTTATTAAGATTTCGTAAATCAGCCTACGTACGTTGCAATTAAACTATCGTAGCGTTTTTCCCAAGTATATTCAAGATTTGCTATACATTGAAACAGCCAAGGGTGAAGGTGATATCGCTAGTGGTTTGTTAACTATCTAGGCTGTAATGAGTTGTTTTTATGGTGATATGTTGGCAAGATGAGTGGCGCTGCCCAACAAACCTGCTCCCCTCGAAGCAAAACCAAAACTGCAACTGCTGAAAAATTAACTTAAATCAGCTAATTTTCTGAGAGCTACGAGGAGTAAAGCTTTCAACTCTTCTTGTAGGAGTTTGTCATATCTCACCCGTGTTTACCTGACGGTCACCCCTGCTGCGAGCACCGTAAATCTCGCAGACGCCAAATTATTTAGCAATAGTAACAAGGGAAGGAACTTAACTTCCCTCACCTGTGATTATTTATTAAAATCGTGAAATGAACTAAATGTTGGGTAGTAACAGTGGTTCAGTTGTTTCTGGGTAGCAGCGATGATGACAGTTCAACATGGAGGGATTTACGAACGGACTTTGAGGGGTGTGAGGGCAACTGTAACACGAAGGCTTCTGGGTGTATGGGCTGAGACAGCAGGGGACACAGTTGATACAACAAAGTAACGGCTGTGCTCGATGGGAAATCCTTTTGTAAGGTCAGTGGCTGGGTAGTTGCAGTGTTGGACATAGTATATACAATCGTTAGAGTATATAGTATATATATGTTGTGTCGAATAGGTAAAGCTTGCTATTTTGGCTTAAATAGCATCGCTCTTCTTGCCGAATAAGGCAAGCGAAAGTTTGTGTATGCAATAATTTCTCAAAAATCATTCCAAACCTAACAAAAAAAAATATATTTCATTGTGTTTGTTTACTATTAAATTATTGTAAACTTATCTACAATATATTTAGCTGGATTAGGCTAAATTAAATTGCGCTTTTTATAATAAGGTTAGGCAAGTTTTCTAAAGTTCTTTTGGTACAAAATTATTAATTTTTACATTAACGTAAATGAAATTATATATATATATATATATATATATATATATATATATATATATATATATATATATATATGTATAGTGTGTATCGTACATATCGCATACACGCACCAAAATATGGAAATTAACTCGAGAGATTCTAGCGAGAGAGAACACCTAAGCATGCATGACACTTGCTATTGTGTTGCGTCATGATGTGGTCAGTTGGGACCTGAGCAAATTGTACACTCGCTGTTGTCATTCTGGAAAAAAATACTGCCTGCCTTACGATTACGTACTGTACTAGCAGTCAGCTAATCACAGAGTTTATACAAGGCAACACTCGCCTCCGTGGCGTGTCGCATGTCATACTTCGCTAGCTGGGATTCAAGAAACTGACGAATAGCAGACTAGCTATTATGTTAAGCTTCTTGCTATTTATCCAGTCCCCGAGCAGATCATTGATGTTCGTGTGGGAGAACAGAGGAGTAAACTTCTGGCGACTTGCGAATCGCCACTGTGTGGCGAATGCAAATCGCCTGGCCACTCAAGGTGGCCAGGTCACTTAACTTTTTTTGTCAAACTTTTCCTGTCTATCACCAATATTTATACCACTGCTGTCCTACCCAAATGCCTCCCCTTCCCCATTTTTGGTTTCCCTCTTATGACCTATAAACAAAGATTCCTGGGCGATTCTAATCGTGTGCTCGTCATATGTTATCTTCATAGTAAGGTATTCCTAGCTTAATCATAAATACCAGGACTTTGCTAGGAAGATATATAGTAAACACTTCGTGGAGTATAATTAGGAGTGTTCTTTTATCAATGGATGCTCTACCGGGAGGCTTGGAGGCCGGGAGATTTGGTTAAGGACCGGGCCACAGAGGGCGTTGACCCCCGGAACGAGCTTCAGGTAGCCCATGGAATCTTCCTCAAGGACTAAATATCTTTTGAATACTTTTGGAACATTCGTTTCCAATGAAAGATTTTCCTTGACAAGTACAACAGATCTTTTTTCCTCTCTATACTTAATCTACCTTAGGTTCCCTGTTGTTATCTTTCCTCGTGCCAGCGTATAATTGACAAATGTTTTGAGATATGTAACGCTGAGCACGATTTGATTTTTTTTGTTGTTTTGATTACAACAGAACATAGAAACTATAGGAAATGAGGTAAATTGAATTTATGAGTTGTTTTGGTGGGGTTGTTAACCTCTCACTGACTGAAGCCACTAAGAAGAGGTTTGCGTATACCTCAGGAAGAAAAAGCGAAATAGTTTACGTATTTAATGGTAATTCCTGGGGTACACACTTTTGAAATGCACAGAGAGGGAGTATACCTGGTGAGAGTTCCGGGGGTCAACGCCCCCGCGGCCCGGTCTGTGACCAGGCCTCATTGATTACTAAATCTAAATGAATTAGTTCAGTTTCCTATACAGGACACCGTGCCTCATCTCGCTGCCTCCGAGCAGTGCCTCATCTCGCTGCCTCCGAGCAGTGCCTCATCTCGCTGCCTCCGAGCAGTGCCTCATCTCGCTGCCTCCGAGCAGTGCCTCATCTCGCTGCCTCCAAGCAGTGCCTCATCTCGCTGCCTCCAAGCAGTGCCTCATCTCGCTACCTCCGAGCAGTGCCTCTTTCCCCCATCGAAGGACACAGGTAAAGTACGAACTCGTTGCTCGTAATCCCTACGTTTTAGGGCAGAAGATTTTAAGGAAATACCAAATATCGTAAACTCGCCCTCGACGATGTGTATAATACTGAACATGGCATCGCAGTGCTCTCTCGACCCACGATATGATTGCCAGGAGATTCCATCCAATTTAAAGCCTCGGTAGAAAGCGCGGTCGACCACGAAGCTTATATGGTTAGTGGTTGAGAGGGCGGGGATGGGTGATTATGGGAATTGCTGGGAGTGGATGGGAGTTGCTGGGAGTTGCTGGGAGAGGATGGGTAGTGCTGGGAGAGGATGGGTGGTGTTGGGAGAGGATGGGTGGTGCTGGGAGAGGATGGGTGGTGTTGGGAGAGGATGGGTGGTGTTGGGAGAGGATGGGTGGTGCTGGGAGAGGATGGGTGGTGCTGGGAGAGGATGGGTGGTACTGGGAGAAGATGGGAGATGCTGCGAGAAGATGGGTGATGCTGGGAGAGGATGGGTGGTGCTGAGTGGGGTTACACAAGGGGTAAGCCAAACGAATTGGTGACTACTTATGGGGGGTTAAGTCGGTGGCATGGACTGGCCCTACCAACCCTTACTTCCCGTCGGAGTGTGATGAGATATGACCAAGTTGGTGTCGTGGTATGCTTAAGGACAGCTTTGTATTGAGTCGTACCTCTCTGCTGACACCAGCTAGAAAGTCGTACCTCCCTCCTGACATCAGTTAGAAAGTTGTATTTCCTTCCTGACACCAACTAGAGAGTCGTACCTCCCACCTGACACTACAGAGTCATCCTTGTCATATTCTGTCATATTCCGTCCGTGAAAACCTCCAACATAGCATTCAGCTTATGGATAAAACGTGTCCGTGCGATGCTATACATTCCATATTCTTAATTGAAAAACAATGTTAGAGGTCGCATACAAAGAATAATTATAAGTACGTTAAAACATATATAGTCTTACTGGAAGACACATCTCCAGACCTGTCCTGTTATTTGAGTGTTGGGTGAAAGGGTACACTGCCGCGAGGTGTAGATAATGATTTTGGTATATATATAAAAAATGCGATAAATCTATCTCAGTAATGGCGTAAAAAACTTTCCCTCGTTTAAAGAGTCATTTTATACAAAAAAATAATTAAAAAAATCACATTAAGAATCATGACACACATCAACCTCAACACGATGGTGAATTTCCTCCCCCCTAACAAAGTTTATCGTTGATTTTCCATCATCTTTTTTCCCCCTCCCTCTTCTCTACACTTTCTCCTTTTCTCTCACGGTGTGGTCGCGGATCTGATGGTGGCTGCCTCGGTCCCGCGAAGTGAATCACACTACGACGTCTCGCGGTGCGAGGTAGCGCCAGTGTGGATCACTGAGAGTAATGAGCCTCGGGGTTTCAGGGTGACTTTCCACAGGCAGCTGCTGCCAGTGACACAGGTGTCGCTCACTGATGTTAATGTATATAATGTATATAATGTATATAATATGAACGTATATATGTGTGTGAGGTCGTAGGTGAGGTGATATCTCAGCCTTACAAGTTTTCTGTTGTCCTATTATTGTTGCTATACTTTGATAATGTGAGAAATCACGAAAGCGCTTGGAATTTTGCAATTATTTTTTACTGTGGTTATTCTGCATATTGTGATATCACCTGTGCAGTTTTATCTCACTGCATATTTATGAATAAATGTACAAATCAACTGCAGTACCACCCAACACTACACATACATGTACACGCATATACATAAATACCCATCCGGGTTTTCTTCTATTTTCTTAATAGTTCTTGTTCTTCTTCATTTCCTCTCATCTCCATAGTGAAATGGAAAAGAATTCTTCCTCCGTAAGCCATGTGTGTCGTAAGAGGCGACTAAAATTCAGGAAGCAAGGGGCTAGTAACACCTTCTTCTGTATAAATTACTAAATTTAAAAAGAAAAAGCTTTCGTTTTTTTCTTTTCAAGTCTCCCTACCTTGGTGGGATGGGGCCGGTGAGTCGAAAAAAATATCCATGCAATACAATCGCAGACAGGCGATCTTAACAGTACAAGACAAGCCACGGGGAATGGAAATCTTCAGCTCAAGATCTTTCACACGTCTATATGCATCATCAGGAGCTATGCAATGTTGCAAGAATAGCAACAGGAGGAATAAGAAGTTTACTCAGAGTAAAGTAATGTGATTGCAATTCTTTTAATATTTTAGCTTTTGTGATTAAGTGTATATATTTCTTGCTTCAGTTCCAGAACATTCATTCTGAAAATATTTGAATCATGCACTGTACTGTCAATGAATTTTTAATACTAGGGAAAATCCTTTCCTCAGAGAATCATGCTCTCGTGAATCTCAGCGTCTCCTTCATATTCTACAGTCATGAGTTGGGTTACGGAATTCCGTAGTTTAAAAAAAAATGTCGAAGTTAATCTCAGGTCTGCCAGGCCTTCGACGTTGATAAATCAGGAGAACATTGATGGAAGAGTAACGGTGTGTCAGATAGTGCACAAACTAAGGGTTAGTTATGCCTCAGGTCACCTTTCTCTGTGAACTTTTGGCTATGAGCAAAGTTTGCCCTCGCCGGGTTCAGAAAATGTCGACTCCTGACATGAGGGAACCCGGATGCGATGTTCGTAGGAGAATCTTGAGCTGATTACTCTGGACCGAGAAAAAATTAAGCGTCGGTTTGTAACCGAGGGATGAAACCCGGATACATCACTATGACCCTGAGTCCAAACATTGGAAATACACTGATTCCTCGACACCAAAGAAATTCAAGTGTAACCCAGATCTTCCTCGATGCGGAGGAAGTAATCCAGATCGACTACATGCCTCACAAGGTACACATTACAGGTTAATATTACACTGGTTTGCTTAGACGTTTGCGTGAGTCAGTCCTTGAAGCAAGAGGAAAGCCACCTCCGTCTTGCTTCAAGACGATGCTTCAGCTCTCACATTACAAGTTGCAAGGGTGGCTCTGCAAGACTGTGCATTCGAGGAGATGTCTCACATATTCCCGAGGCCTGGCTCTGTGTAACTTCAAGTTCTGGTACAAATCGAAGCGCCACCTTCGTAGAACGCGCTGCGAAGTTGACGATGAGGTGAAGTCAGCTACGGAATAGTGATTATACCAGCAAGAATAAACCTAACTTTTGTTTTTTTTAGTGGCGTAGAAAAGCATCAGAACAGCTGTACAATGTTGGAAAAGAGTCAATTCTGTTTTTACTGTCGTTTCTCCTAATAAGCCAGAACTTTTTGATCTCCCTTTGTATATGTTAGTCTGTATGATCCCTCTCTCTGTCTCTGTCTTTGTCTATGTCTCTGTCTGTCTCTCTCTCTCTCTCTCTGTCTGTCTGTCTGTCTGTCTGTCTGTCTCTCTGTCTGTCTGTCTGTCTGTCTGTCTGTCTGTCTGTCTGTCTGTCTCTCTCTCTCTCTCTCTCTCTCTCTCTCTCTCTCTCTCTCTCTCTCTCTCTCTCTCTCTCTCTCTCTGTCCTTCCCCTTTCTATCAACAAAATTCACGTTCATGTAATGTTTATACAACAGTGCACGTTATAGTTAGGGGAAGTGAAAAGAACATGGAGAAAGGTCAGCAGAGTGGATGAGTGGTGTTTGCTGGAGGTGATAGTGGTGGTGGTAGCTGGAGGGTGATAGTGGTGGTGGTAGCTGGAGGGTGATAGTGGTGGTGGTAGCTGGAGGGTGATAGTGGTGGTGGTAGCTGGAGGGTGATAGTGGTGGTGGTAGCTGGAGGGTGATAGTGGTGGTGGTAGCTGGAGGGTGATAGTGGTGGTGGTAGCTGGAGTGTGATAGTGTTGGTGGTACCTGAAGTGTGATAGTAATGGTGGTAGCTGGAGGGTGATAGTGGTGGTGGTAGCTGGAGGGTGATAGTGGTGGTGGTAGCTGGAGGGTGATAGTGGTGGTGGTAGCTGGAGGTGATAGTGGTGGTGGTAGCTGGAGGGTGATAGTGGTGGCGGTAGCTGGAGGGTGATAGTGGTGGTGGTAGCTGGAGGGTGATAGTGGTGGTGGTAGCTGGAGGTGATAGTGGTGGTGGTAGCTGGAGTGTGATAGTGGTGGTGGTAGCTGGAGGGTGATAGTAATGGTGGTAGCTGGAGGGTGATAGTGGTGGTGGTAGCTGGAGGGTGATAGTGGTGGTGGTAGCTGGAGGTGATAGTTGTGGTGGTAGCTGGAGGGCGATAGTGGTGGTGGTAGCTGGAGGTGATAGTTGTGGTGGTAGCTGGAGGGTGACAGTGGTGGTAGTAGCTGGAGGGTGATAGTGGTGGTGGTAGCTGGAGGTGATAGTGGTGGTTGCGGTGGTAGCTGGAGGTGATAGTGGTGGTGGTAGCTGGAGTGTGATAGTGGTGGTGGTACCTGGAGTGTGATAGTAATGGTGGTAGCTGGAGGGTGATAGTGGTGGTGGTAGCTGGAGGGTAATAGTGGTGGTGGTAGCTGGAGGTGATAGTTGTGGTGGTAGCTGGAGGGCGATAGTGGTGGTGGTAGCAGCTGGAGGTGATAGTTGTGGTGGTAGCTGGAGGGTGACAGTGGTGGTGGTAGCTGGAGGGTGATAGTGGTGGTGGTAGCTGGAGGTGATAGTGGTTGTGGTGGTAGCTGGAGGTGATAGTGGTGGTAGCTGGAGGTGATAGTGGTGGTGGTACCTGGAGGTGATAGTGGTGGTGGTAGCTGGAGGGTGATAGTAATGGTCATAGCTGGAGGGTGATAGTGGTGGTGGTAGCTGGAGGGTGATAGTGCTGGTGGTAGCTGGAGGTGATAGTGGTAGTTGTGGTGGTAGCTGGAGGTGATAGTGGTGGTGGTAGCTGGAGTGTGATAGTGTTGGTGGTACCTGAAGTGTGATAGTAATGGTGGTAGCTGGAGGGTGATAGTGGTGGTGGTAGCTGGAGGGTGATAGTGGTGGTGGTAGCTGGAGGGTGATAGTAAGGTGATAGTGGTAGCTGGGGTGAGGGTGATGGTGGTGGTGGTAGCTGGAGGGTGATAGTGGTGGTGGTAGCTGGGGGTGATAGTGGTGGTGGTACCTGGAGGGTGATAGTGGTGGTGTGGTGGTAGCTGAAGGTGATAGTGGTGGTGTGGTGGTAGCTGGAGGTGATAGTGGTGGGTGGGAGATAAGTGGTGGTGGTAGCTGGAGGGTGATAGTGGTGGTGGTAGCTGGAGGGAGATAGTGGTGGTGGTAGCTGGAGGTGATAGTGGTGGTAGCTGGAGGGTGATAGTAATGGTCATAGCTGGAGGGTGATAGTGGTGGTGGTAGCTGGAGGTGACAGTGGTGGTGGCAGCTGGAGGGTGATGGTGGTGGTAGCTGGAGGGTGATAGTAATGGTGGTAGCTGGAGGGTGATAGTGGTGGTGGTAGCTGGAGGGTGATAGTGGCGGTGGTAGCTGGAGGTGATAGTTGTGGTGGTAGCTGGAGGGCGATAGTGGTGGTGGTAGCTGGAGGTGATAGTTGTGGTGGTAGCTGGAGGGTGATAGTGGTGGTGGTAGCTGGAGGGTGATAGTGGTGGTGGTAGCTGGAGGTGATAGTGGTGGTTGTGGTGGTAGCTGGAGGTGATAGTGGTGGTGGTAGCTGGAGTGTGATAGTGTTGGTGGTACCTGAAGTGTGATAGTAATGGTGGTAGCTGGAGGGTGATAGTGGTGGTGGTAGCTGGAGGGTGATAGTGGTGGTGGTAGCTGGAGGTGATAGTTGTGGTGGTAGCTGGAGGGTGATAGTGGTGGTGGTAGCTGGAGGTGATAGTGGTGGTTGTGGTGGTAGCTGGAGGTGATAATGGTAGTGGTTGCTGGAGATGATAGTGGTGGTGGTAGCTGGAGGGTGATAGTGGTGGTGGTAGCTGGAGGTGATAGTTGTGGTGGTAGCTGGAGGGTGATAGTGCTGGTGGTAGCTGGGGGGTGATAGTGGTGGTGGTACCTGGAGGTGATAGTGGTGGTGGTAGCTGGAGGGTGATAGTAATGGTCATAGCTGGAGGGTGATAGTGGTGGTGGTAGCTGGAGGTGATAGTGGTGGTGGTAGCTGGAGGGTTATAGTGGTGGTGGTAGCTTGAGGGTGATAGTGGTGGTGGTAGCAGGAGGGTGATAGTAATGGTGGTAGCTGGAGGGTGATGGTGGTGGTGGTAGCTGGAGGGTGATAGTGGTGGTGGTAGCTGGAGGTGATAGTGGTGGTGGTAGCTGGAGGGTGATAGTGGTGGTGGTGGTAGCTGAAGGTGATAGTGGTGGTGGTAACTGGAGGTGATAGTGGTGGTGGTAACTGGAGGGTGATAGTGGTGGTGGTAGCTGGAGGGTGATAGTGGTGGTGGTAGCTGGAGGGTGATAGTAATGGTCATAGCTGGAGGGTGATAGTGGTGGTGGTAGCTGGAGGTGACAGTGGTGGTGGCAGCTGGAGGGTGATGGTGGTGGTAGCTGGAGGGTGATAGTAATGGTGGTAGCTGGAGGGTGATAGTGGTGGTGGTAGCTGGAGGGTGATAGTGGTGGTGGTAGCTGGAGGTGATAGTTGTGGTGGTAGCTGGAGGGTGATAGTGGTGGTGGTAGCTGGAGGTGATAGTTGTGGTGGTAGCTGGAGGGTGATAGTGGTGGTGGTAGCTGGAGGGTGATAGTGGTGGTGGTAGCTGGAGGTGATAGTGGTGGTTGTGGTGGTAGCTGCAGGTGATAGTGGTGGTGGTTGCTGGAGGTGATAGTGGTGGTTGTGGTGGTAGCTGGAGGTGATAGTGGTGGTTGTGGTGGTAGCTGGAGGTGATAGTGGTAGTGGTTGCTGGAGGTGATAGTGGTGGTGGTAGCTGGAGGGTGATAGTGGTGGTGGTAGCTGGAGGGTGATAGTGGTGGTGGTAGCTGGAGGTGATAGTGGTGGTGGTAGCTGGAGGGTTATAGTGGTGGTGGTAGCTTGAGGGTGATAGTGGTGGTGGTAGCTGGAGGGTGATAGTAATGGTGGTAGCTGGAGGGTGATGGTGGTGGTGGTAGCTGGAGGGTGATAGTGGTGGTGGTAGCTGGAGGTGATAGTGATGGTGGTAGCTGGAGGGTGATAGTGGTGGTGGTAGCTGGAGGTGATAGTGGTGGTGGTAGCTGGAGGTGATAGTGGTGGTGGTAGCTGGAGGGTGATAGTGGTGGTGGTAGCTGGAGGGTGATAGTGGTGGTGGTAGCTGGAGGGTGATAGTGGTGGTGGTAGCTGGATGGTGATAGTAATGGTCATAGCTGGAGGGTGATAGTAGTGGTGGTAGCTGGAGGGTGATAGTAATTGTGGTAGCTGGAGGGTGATAGTGGTGGTGGTAGCTGGAGGGTGATAGTAGTGGTGGTAGCTGGAGGGTGATAGTGGTGGTGGTAGCTGGAGGGTGATAGTAGTGGTGGTAGCTGGAGGGTGATAGTGGTGGTGGTAGCTGGAGGGTGATAGTGGTGGTGGTAGCTGGAGGGTGATAGTGGAGGTGGCAGCTGGAGGGTGATAGTGGTGGTGGTAGCTGGAGGTGATAGTGATGGTATAGCTGGTGGGCGATAGTGGTGGTGGTTGCTGGAGGTGATAGTGGTGGTTGTGGTGGTAGCTGGAGGTGATAGTGATGGTGGTTGCTGGAGGTGATAGTGGTGGTTGTGGTGGTAGCTGGAGGTGATAGTGGTAGTGGTTGCTGGAGATGATAGTGGTGGTGGTAGCTGGAGGGTGATAGTGGTGGTGGTAGCTGGAGGGTGATAGTAGTGGTGGTTGCTGGAGGGTGATAGTAGTGGTGGTAGCTGGAGGTGATAGTGATGGTATAGCTGGATGGCGATAGTGGTGGTGGTTGCTGGAGGTGATAGTGGTGGTTGTGCTGGTAGCTGGAGGTGATAGTGATGGTGGTTGCTGGAGGTGATAGTGGTGGTTGTGGTGGTAGCTGGAGGTGATAGTGGTAGTGGTTGCTGGAGATGATAGTGGTGGTGGTAGCTGGAGGGTGATAGTGGTGGTGGTAGCTGGAGGGTGATAGTAGTGGTGGTTGCTGGAGGGTGATAGTAGTGGTGGTAGCTGGAGGGTGATAGTGGTGGTGGTAGCTGGAGGGTGATAGTGGTGGTGGTAGCTGGTGGGTGATAGTGGTGGTGGCAGCTGGAGGGTGATAGTGGTCGTGGTAGCTGGAGGTGATTGTTGTGGTGGTAGCTGGAGGGTGATAGTGGTGGTGGTAGCTGGAGGTGATAGTGGTGGTGGTAGATGGAGGGTGATAGTGGTCGTGGTAGCTGGAGGTGATTGTTGTGGTGGTAGCTGGAGGGTGATAGTGGTGGTGGTAGCTGGAGGTGATAGTTGTGGTGGTAGATGGAGGGTGATAGTGGTGGTGGTAGCTGGAGGGTGATAGTGGTGGTGGTAGCTGGAGGTGATAGTGGTGGTTGTGGTGGTAGCTGGAGGTGATAGTGGTGGTGGTAGCTGGAGGGTGATAGTAGTGGTGGTAGCTGGAGGGTGATAGTAGTGGTGGTAGCTGGAGGGTGATAGTAGTGGTGGTAGCTGGAGGGTGATAATGGTGGTGGTAGCTGGAGGGTGATAGTGGTGGCGGCAGCTGGAGGGTGATAGTGGTGGTGGTAGCTGGAGGTGATAGTGATGGTATAGCTGGAGGGTGATAGTGGTGGTGGTAGCTGGAGGGTGATAGTAGTGGTGGTAGCTGGAGGGTGATAGTGGTGGTGGCAGCTGGATGGTGATAGTGGTGGTGGTAGCTGGAGGGTGATAGTGGTGGTGGCAGCTGGAGGGTGATAGTGGTGGTGGTAGCTGGAGGGTGATAGTAATGGTGATAGCTGGAGGGTGATAGTGGTGGTGGTAGCTGGAGGTGATAGTGATGGTGGTTGTGGTGGTACCAGGAGGGTGATAGTGGTGGTGGTAGCTGGAGGTGGTGGTGGTTGTGGAGGTAGATGGGGGCGATAGTGGTGGTGTTGGTGGTAGCAGGGTGGGTGGTGGTGGTGTTGGTGGTAGCAGGGTGAGTGATAGTAGTGGTAAGTTTTAACTATGAATTCTGAGACTACCACTACCACCTCTACTACTACCAATACCAACTACCACCACTACCACCACCATCATCACCACCACAGCCACCCCAACGCCTCGGGCAGTGGTCAATAGCAGAGACAATGTGGGTTAGTGAGTCATGAGTAGGGGAAGCCTAGGTAGTGTGGTTTGACAAGACCACACTGGAGAGAATGAGAGGGTAGTAGTGGTGGTGGTAGTAGTAGTAGTGGTGGTAGTGGTAGCAGTAGTGGTAGTAATAGTGGTGGTAACAGTGGTGAGAGAGAGAGTGGTAGGCCCTATTTTAAATGCAAATTTAGGCAGAATTTTTTTCAGAAATGCACTGAGCCTTTCATAAATCAATAGACGGGAATATTAACGACACAGATAAACCAGAGGGAGGTTAGTATATACTAATTGACAGAAAGAGAAAGGATGTGGAATGTCTGGAAAAAAAAATACATAGCCGTGGTAAAAATGTGGAACGAGATGGATAACGAAGTGGATGGTAATTCTGTTGCACATCTTTCTAGAGTAACTAACACTAGCTATACATAACTGGTGCTCAAGGAGATATCAAGTAACTGTAAATGATTGCAAGTTATGGTGACTGATTATCGTTCAGTTATGTACGATTAGGTTGAGTGTAAGTTAGGCTTGGCTAAATAATTCTAGGCTAAGTTAGGCTGGCTAACTTATTGTAGATAAAACTAAGTTCACTGCAGGTTAGACTACACTTCATTGAATTTAGATTAGATTACTCTAGGCTAGATTAAGCTATCCCAGGCTGGGTTAGGGCAAAGTTAGACTAGAAAACATCAGATGAATCTAACTCAGGTTAACAGGATAAAACGAATGGGTGTCAGTTCCCCATCTCAACTAAGCAACACACTGCTTACTTGGTCATTTGTGTTGCTACAGTATTGACAAAATGAGTCGAGCTTGCTACCATATGCAGCTCATAAGACTGCCATCCCCACGAGCCCCTTTGACGCGGGGTAGATGGCAGACCAGAGGCCTAGCTTCTCCCTACGAGCCCCGTGAGGGCGGGGAATGTGGCTAGGCCTGGGGACACTTGGTCCCAAAGATGAGGAGGTACTTGTACCTCCTCCCATGGGGGACTTAAGTCTCGAGACACTCCCCAGATAGGGAGCCAAGGCCGGGTCACCACTACTTGGAAAAGACCCGGGCCGGGAGAATACCGGCGAATAAAAAAAAAAAAAAAAAAAAAGAATTGACATTTGCAAAAGCAGATTGCTGTTTATCCTTGCATACCAATCTCTTATTTTTTGTAATGCCACTCTGAGTGCTAGTTTTTCTAATCTCTTTCCCGTTATATATCGCCCCTTGCCATAATATTTCACGAAGTGCTGTATCTACTATGCGCTTGTACATTTAGACAAAATACTTATACAGATTTTTATAGCCTAGTAGATTGTATGAGTGAGAGAAATTATGCGTTCATGCGTTCTCCTTGAGATCATACAAGATTTTTCATATATCTATCTATATATATATATATATATATATATATATATATATATATATATATATATATATATATATATATATATATATATATATATATATATATATATGATTTTGTACCAAAAGTACCTTAGGAAACTTACCTAACCATGTTATAACAAGTGCAATTCAATCTATCCTAGTCCATCTAAATGTATTTTATGTAAGTTTACAATAATTTAATAAACAAACACAATGAAAATATATTTTTCGTTAGATTCAGATTTTAACGAAATCATTGCATACACAAATTTTCGCTTGCCCTATCCGGCAAGAAGTGCGTTGCTATTTAAGGCAAAATCGCAAGTTTTACTTATTCGGCACATTATATATACATATATATATACATATATATACATATATATATATACATATACATATATACATATATATACATACATATAAATATACATATATACATATATACATATATATACATATATACACATATATATACATATATATATATATATATATATATATATATATACATGTATATATATGTATATATATATTTATATATATATATGTATATATATATGTATTTATATATATATGTATATGTGAGTAGTCACGAAAGCGCTTGGAATTTCTCTATTCTTTCAGAGTGGTTGTTTTGCATATATATGTATATATATATATATATATATATATATATATATATATATATATATATATATATATAACTCTTGAATAATATACGTAATTATGGCAAGAGAGGAAACTGGCCCCTGGAAACACTTGAGCGAGTACACCGAGAAAAAAGGACCCCAGAGCTGGAGCTTCAAACCTGCGGGCTCAACAGCCAGGTAATTAGAGACATTAGCGGAGAGATGCGGCGCATTACCAGAGATCTGGCTTGTTAGCCTACAAGGTTAGAACCCGCCATTAATGTGATAAGCTGGTAGAGGAGGAGGAGGTAAGGGAGATGGGGAGAAGAGGGAAGGTGAAAAATGAGGGAGAGGAGGAATGAAGAAGTACAGGCGAGGACGAAGATGAGAAGTAGAAGGGGAGTAAGGAGGAGGAGATGGATAACGGGAACTAAGGAGGACAAGAACGAACAGGAGCAAGAAGAAGGAAAAATACGGAGACAGGAAGTGGAAGAAAACACGAGAAGAGGAATAAAAAAGGGAGATTGCAATAGACGGCAGAGAGAGGCGGAGTCTGGAGATAAATCAATTCCACTCAATTAGCAGTGATTAATTGATCAGTGCAATGAAAAGTATGCTGTCTTAATTGGCCGGTTGTGCAGCGCTAACGATCTCGTAAACGAGGGAAAACCCCCAACTGGTTGGTTGGTTGGTTCTCTGGGGAACAGGAACGAACGTCGTGTCAACCAACCGTTCAACCTCCTTTGAGTCAGTCGTCCGAGCCAACCGGTTACTCTTGTTGGGAGCGTTTCGTCTCGACTAACCGGTTTATCCACAATGGAATTCCTAGTCTAACCCAACCGGCTCAACCTAGTGGGAGTTTCTGGCCTCAACCAACCGGTTCGTCTACACATTGGAATCCCTCGTCTAACCCAACCGGTTCGACCCACGTCAGGTCTATATTTCTAAATAACTAATTTAACGAATATCCATATAAATCAAATATAGAAATGAACGTCCAAATTTAGCCATTCTTTTAAATTTCATTAATTTACCAATTAGCAGCGTAGCGTGTGTATCAGAGATGTATCAGGATACAATGATGATTGGTAAACGCCAGGTGAATATGTAATCTGCTTGACATAGCTACCGTCCTTAGCTCATTTCTGGCTGTTTACCTGTTTTCTGTAGCTGCTTTAATGAGAGTATAAGGGAAAGGAAGAACGCTGTAGCAGGTCTATTGGGCCCATACGAGGCCTGTCTTACTCATGCCAACACCCATTAACATAGTTTCCCCAGGACATATTCAATGCTACCCAAGGAATAAGTTTAGTGGTGCTGGAAGACAGACTACCGACTAGCTGGGGAATATGAGAACATTTCGATCAGAGTCTCAAGGTAACATTTCGATCACGATTAAGCTCTAAGTGCCTTACGCATTACTCAAGCATTTTAGCAACAGGATTGAATCATCAATTCTAGAGATTCTCGCTATGGTGTAGGTAAACACTTTGATTTGCTGTATCACAGAACAGTTGTGTCTGTGATAGCATGCTGAGGAGCAGGTTCGGGTCGACTGTCTCGTATGCCAGAAATCAGAGGAGGTAAATAAAATCCTGAAGACTTTCCTGCTGCCCAGCACAAAGGCAACCCAACGATGCAAACTTGATAGCCGTCATAAAACCGAAGATAGCCACCATGGTACTCTGCATGACCGCTAAGATAGTATATATGTAACTATGTAAATCTGCCAGTGCTTGACGCAAATAGTGCGTAATGCATGAATCTATAGACGGTGTGATACTGTCAGCCTCAGGAAGACGCAGAGAAGAACAAACAGACAGGGATCTGAAACATCCTTTCAGGATTATCCCATCAGGGTCCTCAAGACCCTCAGCACTTAAGGGAAAACGTTCATTTAAGTTCCCGAAGGAGTTGAACTATTAACTATAAACATGTTTGCAAATTATGGATCCCAGTATAACCTGTTTCTTCGCGATCCTCTTCTCTCTTCTTCTTCTTCTTCTCTTCATTTAGTTACAAGGCTCAATTAACAGAAAAAACATTTGTCGCTTGTTCTGCTTTCGTTATTTTACGAGACGTAAACTATTAACATTTATGGGAAATAAAAACTACGTCTCATAAACCGTTTATATACGAACGTTCACAAACACAATAAACAAGCAAAAAGCCGAAGTACAAGTACACACAGTGAAACAAGCACTGAACACAGAATATAAACACCAAAAGAACACAAACAAGGAAACACGAACATGCAGGAACAAACAAGGTGGCCGGGAATCAATAATAGAATGAGGGGAGGGGGAAGTGTGAGGGTAGGAGAGGGGAAGGGAAGTGTGAAAGAGGGATGGGAAGGGAGGGGGAAGGAAATGGGATGGGTAATGGGTACAAGGGGATGTTGATGTGTTTTATATCACAAATCAAGGGGGGTTAAGAGGACAGGGGTGGACAGGGTGGAGACTCGCTCATCAGAGGCAGGGTGATGGCAGGGCCAGGCGATGCTCTGGTCTGCAGCAGGGTGATGGCAGGGCCAGGTGATGCTCTGGTCTGCGGCAAGGTGATGGCAGGGCCAGGCGATGCTCTGGTCAGCGGCAGGGTGATGGCAGGGCCAGGTGATGCTCTGGTCTGCGGCAAGGTGATGGCAGGGCCAGGCGATGCTCTGGTCTGCGGCAGGGTGATGGCAGGGCCAGGTGATGCTCTGGTCTGCGGCAAGGTGATGGCAGGGCCAGGCGATGCTCTGGTCAGCGGCAGGGTGATGGCAGGGCCAGGCGATGCTCTGGTCTGCAGCAGGGTGATGGCAGGGCCAGGCGATGCTCTGGTCTGCGGCAGGGTGATGGCAGGGTGATGGCAGGGTGATGGCAGGGCCAGGCGATGCTCTGGTGCTCTGGTCTGCGGCAGGGTGATGGCAGGGCCAGGTGATGCTCTGGTCTGAGGCAAGGTGATGGCAGGGCCAGGCGATGCTCTGGTCAGCGGCAGGGTGATGGCAGGGCCAGGCGATGCTCTGGTCTGCGGCAGGGTGATGGCAGGGCCAGGCGATGCTCTGGTCTGCGACAAGGTGAGGGCAGGGCCAGGCGATGCTCTCGTCTGCGGCAGGGTGATGGCAGGGCCAGGCGATGCTCTGGTGCTCTGGTCTGCGGCAGGGTGATGGCAGGGCCAGGCGATGCTCTGGTCTGCGGCAGGGTGATGGCAGGGCCAGGCGATGCTCTGGTGCTCTGGTCTGCGGCAGGGTGATGGCAGGGCCAGGCGATGCTCTGGTCTGCGGCAGGGTGATGGCAGGGCCAGGCGATGCTCTGGTGCTCTGGTCTGCGGCAGGGTGATGGCAGGGCCAGGCGATGCTCTGGTCTGCGGCAGGGTGATGGCAGGGCCAGGCGATGCTCTGGTGCTCTGGTCTGCGGCAGGGTGATGGCAGGGCCAGGCGATGCTCTGGTCTGCGGCAGGGTGATGGCAGGGCCAGGCGATGCTCTGGTCTGCGGCAGGGTGATGGCAGGGCCAGGCGATGCTCTGGTCTGCGGCAGGGTGATGGCAGGGCCAGGCGATGCTCTGGTGCTCTGGTCTGCGGCAGGGTGATGGCAGGGCCAGGCGATGCTCTGGTCTGCGGCAGGGTGATGGCAGGGCCAGGCGATGCTCTGGTCTGCGGCAGGGTGATGGCAGGGCCAGGCGATGCTCTGGTGCTCTGGTCTGCGGCAGGGTGATGGCAGGGCCAGGCGATGCTCTGGTGCTCTGGTCTGCGGCAGGGTGATGGCAGGGCCAGGCGATGCTCTGGTCTGCGGCAGGGTGATGGCAGGGCCAGGTGATGCTCTGGTGCTCTGGTCTGCGGCAGGGTGATGGCAGGGTGAAAGGGTGAACAGGGAAGAACATGTTAATCAAGAACAAATGGCCTAGTGGCTTGATCAGCTTAATCAAGGCAGTTCACTGATGTCGGAATGACTGTCTCACTGTAACACTGCTGTCACTGTAACACTGCTGTCACTGTAACACTGCTGTCACTGTAACACTGCTGTCACTGTAACACTGCTGTCACTGTAACACTGCTGTCACTGTAACACTGCTGTCACTGTAACACTGCTGTCACTGTAACACTGCTGTCACTGTAACACTGCTGTCACTGTAACACTGCTGTCACTGTAACACTGCTGCCACTGTAACACTGCTGTCACTGTAACACTGCTGTCACTGTAACACTGCTGTCACTGTAACACTGCTGTCACTGTAACACTGCTGTCACTGTAACACTGCTGTCACTGTAACACTGCTGTCACTAACACTGCTGTCACTGTAACACTGCTGTCACTGTAACACTGCTGTCACTGTAACTGCTGTCACTGTAACACTGCTGTCACTGTAACACTGCTGTCACTGTAACACTGCTGTCACTGTAACACTGCTGTCACTGTAACGCTGCTGTCACTGTAACGCTGCTGTCACTGTAACACTGCTGTCACTGTAACACTGCGGTCACTGTAACTGTCACTGTAATACTGCTGTCACTAACTGCTGTCACTGTAACACTGCTGTCACTGTAATACTGTCACTGTAACACTGCTGTCACTGTAACACTGCTGTCACTGTAACACTGCTGTCACTGTAACACTGCTGTCACTGTAACACTGCTATCACTGTAACACTGCTGTCACTGTAACACTGCTGTCACTAACACTCCTGTCACTGTAACACTGCTGCTACTGTACACTGCTGTCACTGTAACACTGCTGTCACTGTAACTGTCACTGTAACTCTGTCACTGTAATACTGCTGTCACTGTAACACTGCTGTCACTGTAACACTGCTGTCACTGTAACACTGCTGTCACTGTAACACTGCTGTCACTGTAACTCTACTGTCACTGTAACACTGCTGTCACTGTAACACTGCTGTCACTGTAACACTGCTGTCACTGTAACACTGCTGTCACTGTAACACTACTGTCACTACCACTGCTGTCACTGTAACACTGCTGTCACTGTAACACTGCTGTCACTGTAACACTGCTGTCACTGTAGCACTACTGTCACTACACTGCTGTCACTGTAACACTGTTGTCACTGTAACACTGTCATTGTAACACTGCTGTCACTGTAACACTGTCACTGTAACACTGCTGTCACTGTAACACTGTTGTCACTATAACACTTGTCATTAAAACATTGTTATCACTGTAACAGTCACTGTAACACTACCATCACAGTAACACTACCATCACTATAACACCGTCACTATAACACTACTGTCACTATAACACTACCGTCACCATAACACTACCGTCACCATAACACTACCGTCACAATAACACTACCGTCACAATAACGCTACCGCCATAATAACACTGCCGTCACAATAACACTACCGTCACCATAACACTACCGTCACCATAACACTACCGTCACAATAACACTACCGTCACCATAACACTACCGTCACCATAACACTACCGTCACCATAACACTACCGTCACCACAACACTACCGTCACTATAACACTACCGTCCCCTTAATGGCACTATCTCAAAACAAGACTACCGTCACCACAACAGCACTCCCAGTCAAGGGGTCACGCCGCCACCCACCCCCAGACTTACTTGATGAGGGTAATGGCTGTAATTTGTATAATGCGAGACACACAGGCGTGAGTGATGGCGGAATTACAAGGCAGAGACTACACGTTATACCGTGAAAAAATAATCCAACTGCATCATGTGTAATTCCTTACTAGTAATGACCTACCAAACAGGTGACTACATTAAGGTAGCTCGTCCTCACGGTTTTAGCGGACGGAAGCTGGAATCTCCAAGACATCTTCCACTGAACGAGTCAGATGTGTTTAGCTGTTCATCTAAGTAAATACTTGTTTAAAACGACGTGAAGGGCTATAACTCTCAGTAGGGGGGTATAATAACGCCCACGCCCAAGGGTAGGGGGCATAAAAACGCCCACACCCAAGGGTAGAGGGGATAATAACGATCACACCCCAGGGTAGGGGGTATAATATCGCCCACACCCAAGGGTAGGAGGTATAATAACGTCCCGCCCAAAGCTAGGGGGTGTAACGCCCACACCCAAGTGTAGGTGGTATAATAACGCTCACACCCAAGTGTAGGTGGCATAATAACGCTTACACCCAAGTGTAGGCGGCATAATAACGCTCACACCCAAGAGAAGGGGGTATAATAACACCCACACCCAGGAGGAGGAGAAAATAGACCGACAACAACAGCGTCCTCAGTGATAAAAATAACACGAACGACCAATACGTCTAAGTAACACGAACGACCAATACGTCTAAGTAACACGAACGACCAATACGTCTAAGTAACACGAACGACCAATACATCTAAGTAACACGAACGACCAATACATCTAAGTAACACGAACGACCAATACGTCTAAGTAACACGAACGACCAATACGTCTAAGTAACACGAACGACCAATACATCTAAGTAACACGAACGACCAATACATCTAAGTAACACGAACGACCAATACGTCTAAGTAACACGAACGACCAATACGTCTAAGTAACACGAACGACCAATACGTCTAAGTAACACGAACGACCAATACATCTAAGGTAACACGAACGACCAATACATCTAAGGTAACACGAACGACCAATACATCTAAGGTAACACGAACGACCAATACATCTAAGGTAACACGAATGACCAATACATCTAAGGTAACACGAACGACCAATACATCTAAGGTAACACGAACGACCAATACATCTAAGGTAACACGAACGACCAATACATCTAAGGTAACACGAACGACCAATACATCTAAGGTAACAGATTTGTCGTGTCATCAAACCTCCAGCCGTCCAGCCACCAACTGACTGATATGACAGCCTCACTGACCTCGCTAAATGTAAGTCGCAACTTCACCAATCTAGCCCAAAAAACGAGCTAAATAAAAACGTGGGTAAAACAACGCACTCTTCTCTCAAAATTAAAATAATGTGAGAAAGACTTCAAGGTGTGAAAGTTGTAATTTTCATTCTTTTTCGTTTGCATTCAAAAGCTAATCCAATGATAACATGAGATTATCTTATAATGACACGGACCATTTGACTGGTGGGAATAATAATAATAATAATAATTATTATTATTGTCATTACTATTGTCATTATTATTATTATTGTCATTATTATTGTCATTATTACAATTGTCACTATTATTATTTTAATTATAAAGTTTTACTCAATTTAAGTGGAGGCGCTACACCCGTAGGGATCATGCAACTCCTGGAAAATGGGGAGTAAACAGGTTTGATTCAAGAAAGAGGAGGATAGCTTTAGTCCAGTGAATCAAAAGCCTGCAACTAGCCATCCTTATTCTCTCAGTGTCTCTCTTGAAGGGTGAGGGGGAATCAATAGCCATTCATACTGGTATTTGCTAGATGGGAGTAGATTCCCCCAGAGGTAGATGGGTAGATAAATGCGAGTCCGTCGTCAATTTGTGGATTATTGTCCAGCGATGAGAGGGGGAGATTGGTGGTGGTGACGTGTTGGGGAGTTTGTAATCCAGGTGAGCTGGTGGGGAGGTGTAGGGGGTGAGTTGGTGGGGAGGTGTAAGGGATGAGCTGGTAGGGAGGTGTTGGGGATGAGCTGGTGGGGAGGTGTAGGGGATGAGCTGGTGGGGAGGTGCAGGGGATGAGCTGGTGGGGAGATGTTGGGGATGAGCTGGTGGGGAGGTGTAGGGGATGAGCTGGCGGGGAGATGTTGGGGATGAGCTGGTGGGGAGGTGTAGGGGATGAGCTGGTGGGAAGGTGTACGGGATGAGCTGGTGGGGAAGTGTTGGGGATGAGCTGATGGGGATGTATTGGGGATGAGCTGGTGGGGAGGTGTTGGGGACGAGCTGGTAGGGAGGTGTTGGGGACGAGCTGGTGGGGAGCTGTAGGGGATGAGCTGGTTGGGTGTAGGGGATGAGCTGGTGGGGAGGTGTTGGGGACGAGCTGGTAGGGAGGTGTTGGGGACGAGCTGGTGGGGAGCTGTAGGGGATGAGCTGGTTGGGTGTAGGGGATGAGCTGGTGGGGAGGTGTTGGGGATGAGCTGGTGAGGAGGTGTTGGGGATGAGCTGGTAGGGACGAGCTGGTGGGGAGGTGGTGTTGGGAGGTAAGCTGGTGGGGTCTGGGGAAATGAGGTGACAAGTGGAAGCTTAATACCCCCTTCCCCCCCCCCCAAAAAAAAAAAAAAAGAGGCAGCAGGAGTAAAAGAAAAGCCCTTGGGTAGCCCACAAATCCAGAGAAACAGGAGACATAGAACATACAATAGCAAGAGAAAGCAAATTATTTGACTGAGGAAGGCTACTGTGTAGGTGAGACGCTTCGTCAGTAGAGAAATCCAGTTATTGCATATGTCAGTATTACTTCTCCAGTATGTTTGTGTATTTCTTAGCAATATTTATAGGTAGGCTCCCTGGGCAAGTCTTAAGTCACATGACCCCCCTATCCTTCCTGTTTGAACCGGCCACCTAGGCCGTAGCCCTCGAAGTCAGACTCAAGCAGGCTTACCAGACAGGGCAGACTGACAGGCTGGGTCCTGCCACGATTATCAGTATATCGTCCCCAAAACAGCCTACAATTTCCTTTCTGCCTTTGCTTCTCCAGCGAACCCCCATTACACCTGGGAAGGAACAATTCTTTAAACAACAATTAATATAGATTCAGAGTTATCGCCTCCAGTCTCGCGAACTTGCTGGAGGTCCAAGACTGGATAATAAAGTTAACACCAGAGAGACAGGGGTGGGTAAACTCTCTGTTTTAGGATGGCACTGGGTATTTATATATAATAGAGAAGTTGTTGCATGCGATGCATTTGCCTGATAGTGTACAGAATGCATGTATGAGTATGCATACGCATTCATACATGTTTGCTCACACATCCACTGCAGAAGAAAGTCCCTTTTTTTATATAACTGGAGTTTTGGGGGTCAACGCCCCCACTGCTCGGTCTGAGACTAGATCTCGCGGTGGATCAGGGTCTGATCAACCAGTCTGCTACTGCTGGCCGCACGCAAGCTGACGTACGAACCACAGTCCTGTTGGTCAGGTACTGGTTTTAGGTATCTGTCCAGTGCCTTCTTGAAGACTCACATAATACAACTCTAATACACAAAATCTGTTGGAGAACCTTTCGCCAACATGTGCACACTCCACTCAGTGGAAAATTTATAGGACCAAGAACTATAGCGCATCCCTTCCCCGGGAAATTTTAACCGGTAATTACAATATAAAAAGGTACTCACACACTCGTATAAATAACACTCTACCATTATGTTTATACACGCACACACACACACACACATACACACACTAAAATGCTACAGTAACAAATTAATTACCATGGGGTAGAACAGTCTTCATTATATACCCATCGCGTGACACAAGGATCCAGAACGCGTCTAAAGTTAGCCTAGGAAAACGACTCTTCGTGTCAGCGGCCCTGGGCCAGGTGACGAATTTCTGTTAGCGAACCTCGGGGGTAGCCCAACACGCTAACTGTGGTGATAAAACGTAATTACTCGAGTATCGAGCCGTGGCAGTTTTCTCTTTTTTTTTCTCCAGCTAATTTGCCAGGAGGACGATTTAAAAAAGTTTGTAATGTCTAATGTTGAGAGAGGTGGAGTTTTTGGAGGGTAGTGGAGTGATTGTAGGAGGGAGGGAGTCAGATGAGGAGGGTCCCCAGTACAGTTCTAGAGGTTGTGTGTATAATATATATATATATATATATATATATATATATATATATATATATATATATATATATATATATATATATATATATATATATATATATATATTATGAATCGACACGTGTGAATAAATGCAACTGCCTACTATCTATGTCAAATTAGGAATTTGCACCTTCCCCACCAGGTCAAGGTCAGGGCAAGAGGTTAATCTAAAAAAAATATCAAGATCAGCTGACAAGGTCAAAAGTCAAGGACGGAGATCTAGCTCAAAGGTCAAGATCTGATGCAAAAGTCAAAAAAAAATAAGTTCGGGGTCTCAAAGTCACAAGAAGTCAAAAGTGAAATGAATATTGTTTTGCTCTCAAGTCGCAGTAACAGATTTTTTACTTTTGTTTAAATACAGGAAAAACAATAGCACATAGAACGATAAAAGTCAAAATATCGAGAATTAGCATAGACTAAATTTCTATCTTCATCTTTCCAAACTACACATCTATATACTTACTTTTTTTCGGGTCAAAAAATAGCAGAAACATTAACCTCTGGTATAACGCGAAGCTCGTTATCTCGTTAATAAATAATAAATTAACGTAATTACTGCCTTGCCTCGTAATTCATGACGCCTCGGCAGCGTAATTGCAGCGAATACAATGATAGTCGTAATCACCAGAATTCTTGTCAACTAATAAAGTGGATGAAGACTGGTAAAATTATGTCAGATAAGGTGCATGCGGCCACGTATGCCAGACACACAGGCTGGGAAACACCTCGTTCGTGTGCTCTGTAAATGTTGCTAGTGTTTGTGTTCTGCCAGATGTTGTTTGAGTTGTGTTGTGCAATGGTTGCTTGTGTTTTCTGTCAGTGTTTTATTGTGTGTGCTGTGCAAGTGTTGCTTGTGTGTTCTGCATATGCCGCTTGTGTGCTCTGCAAATGTTGCCTGTATGTGTTCCTCAAACGTTCGTGTGTTCTGCAAATGTTCGTGTGTTTTGCTAATGTCCGCGTGTTCTGCAAATGTTCGTGTGTTCTGCAAATTTCAGCTTGCGTGTTCTGCAAATGCTGCTTGTGTGTGCTCTGTGATTATAAACAGTTCATTATGCAAATTTACCCTTTACATTTTTGCAACTACAACACGAATATTGTGCAGACATTAGCTGTGTATTCTGCACATACTACATCTGTATTCAACAGTCGTAAGAACATAAAGAGCACTGCAGAAGGCCTGCTGGCCCATGCTAAGCAGGTACACCCACTCCCACCCACACTCATTTATATATTTGTCTAACCTATTTTTAAAGCTCCCATATTAGCTGGATCTTAACCTCACGTTGAGGAGCGAGGAGTCAGGGAAGATGATCTTCTTTCAGCAAACCGGCCGCATCCCACCGAGGCAGGGTGACCCAAAAAGAGAAAAGTTTCTCTTTTTAACTTTAGTAATGTATACAGGAAAAGGGGGTTACTAGCCTCTTGCTCCCGGCATTTTAGTCGCCTCTTACGACACGCATGACTTACGAAGGAAGATGATTTTCAAGCAAAATAATCCACGTTAAACAGGTGAATCTGCAGAGCGTAAGACGAGAGGAAGATTGAAATGAGGACCTTAAAGAAAGGGGCATAGATGAAGGCTGAAATGGAACTAAGAACATAAAGAACACTGCAGCAGGCCTACTGGCTCATGCGAGGCAGGTCCAAAACACGGTCCAAGGAACGGTAATCTTGTTTTTGAAGTGAAAGGACAATGAAAATGGGAAATGATACTCGAAAAAGAGTTGGATTTATAACACCAAACAAGAATTCACGAGACGGACAATTCACAGCTAATGGAAAGAGGTTACAGACGCCATTGTAGTTCGTCAAGGGCCATTACCAAGTGGAGAAAATGGCCCGTGAGGGATCGAAGCGTCATTTGAAGTTTCCAATCAAAACTGTAGCTTAGTAGTGAACGGATTCATGAGCCGACACATAATTTCAGAAGAATGACTTGAATATTATAATGGAATACAGTACCGACATGTTGATAAGTGACACATGTGCAACAGTTGGGAATTTTTATTCCGAAACCTCTCGTCCGCACAGTAGGCTTCTTCAGTCAAGTACAGAAGACTGAGCAGAAGCAGTAGAGATGTGCAGACGATGTCATCAGTCCATCATCCTTGAAGACGTAGTTTTGAGGTGGTCAGTCCCTCAGCCTGGAGAAGAGTTTTGCTCCAAAGTCTGGAACAATGTCTTCTAGACTATGGTCTGTATATTTCGATCCATTTCTGGGATGTCTGCTGAAGAGGATCCCAGAAAGTGATCGAAATATACAAATCAACAAATCTTCTGAGCATATATCCCAATGCATACTGGAGCATATATCCCCATGCATACTGGAGCATACATCTCCATGCATACTGGAATATATATCCCCATGTATACTGGAGCATACATCTCCATGCATACTGGAATATATATCCCCATGTATACTGGAGCATATATCTCCATGCATACTGGAACATATATCCCCATATATACTGGAGCATACATCTCCAAGCATACTGGAGCATTGAACTTAAGTTGGGAACGTGATATGTTGTGTTCAGCTAGTCTACTATATTTTTCGCACAAGTACATACGACTTTCAAGCCAAAAGACTATTAAACCGTGCCACGGGTGGGGTTAGAACTCGCGATCAGCGAGTCGCAAAACTCCAGACCGTGGCGGGTTCTAATCCCACCAAGTCATGTCATTACGGTTTCCTGAGCCAGAAGACTGTTTTCTAACCTCCACATCGGTTTAATATCCTTTTTGCTCGGCTTGGTTTAACTGTCCATCTGTGTTCATGTAATTATTGTGCTAAGAAAGGTCATTTACATAGTTTATCATATACTTTTGTGACCTTTATGCGGTTCTTTTATGCCCACAACCTTCAAATTATGTATACGGGCTATACAAAAGACTAGCTAGCTACACGGCGTGTATGCCCCATCAGGTGTACACCGTGTATACTGATGTATACAGTGTGTATATGTGCATAGCGTACAGAGATGTACACATGCGCCTCTGTACACACCAGCTGTGCTTCCCCAAAATCGATCACGTGAGTTTTTTTTGGACGCAAGCAGAAAGCTTATGATAAATTCACAGATTTAAACATGTACTGACTTTTCTTTTTTTAACTATTAATCTCGCTGGAACTAAAGAAAAACAGGAAAAAATATATTTGTAAATTTTACCAAATAAATCTTTGGCAGATTAGAAGCTGTTTGGAGGAGTTGCCAGAGCGTTGTATTAAGCTCTTAGTGTGAGTGGTGGTGTGTGTGGTTGTGGGTGGTGGTGTGTGTGGTTGTGGGTGGTGGTGTGTGTGGTTGTGGGTGGTGGTGTGTGTGGTTGTGGGTGGTGGTGTGTGTGGTTGTGGGTGGTGGTGTGTGTGGTTGTGGTGGTGGTGTGTGTGGTTGTGGTGGTGTGTGTGGTGGGTGGTGGTGTGTGTGGTTGTGGGTGGTGGTGTGTGTGGTTGTGTGTGTGGTGGTGTGTGTGGTTGTGGATGGTGGTGTGTGTGGTTGTGTGTGTGGTGGTGTGTGTGGTTGTGGGTGGTGGTGTGTGTGGTTGTGGTGGTGTGTGTGGTTGTGGGTGGTGGTGTGTGTGGTTGTGGGTGGTGTGGGTGATGGTGTGTGTGGTTGTGGGTGGTGTGGGTGGTGGTGTGTGTGGTTGTGGGTGGTGTGGGTGGTGGTGTGTGTGGTTGTGGGTGGTGTGGGTGGTGGTGTGTGTGGTTGTGGGTGGTGTGGGTGGTGGTGTGTGTGGTTGTGGGTGGTGGTGGTGTGTGTGGTGGTAGGTGGTGTGTGTGGTAGTGGGTGGTGGTATGTGCGGTTGTGGGTGGTGGTGTGTGTGGTGGTGAGGGACTTTTGGGTGATGTGTACTCACCTATTTGTACTCACCTATTTGTGGTTGCAGGGGTCGAGTCATAGCTCCTGGCCCCGCCTCTTCACTGATTGCTACTTGGTCCTCTCTCTCCCTGCTCCATGAGCTTTATCATACCTCGCCTTAAAACTATGTATGGTTCCCGCCTCCACTACTTCACTTTCTAGGCTATTCCACGGCTTGACTGCTCTATGACTGAAGAAATACTTCCTAACATCCCTTTGATTCATCTGAGTCTTCAACTTCCAATTGTGACCTCTTGTGTCTGTGTCCCATCTCTGGAACATCCCGTCTTTGTCCACCTCGTCTATTCCGCGCAGTATTTTATATGTCGTTATCATGCCTCCCCTGACCCTCCTGGCCTCCTGTGTCGTCAGGCCGATTTCCCTCAACCTTTCTTCGTAGGACAATCCCCGTAGCTCTGGGACTAGTCTTGTTGCAAACCTTTGCACTTTCTCTAATTTCTTGACGTGCTTGACTAGGTGTGGATTCCAAACTGGTGCTGCATACTCCAGTATGGGCCTGACGTAGATGGTATACAGTGTGTGTGTGTGTGTGTGTATTTGACTTCTTCATGTTTCCACATTCCTTAATAATAATAATAATAATAATAATAATAATAATAATAATAATAATAATAATAATAATAATAATAATAATAATACTAATATGGATAATCACCGTTCACGCATCTTCATTTCTGTGCCACCTTCTCAGTTGAATTATCAGCCAACTGGTAAACCATCCAGCAGTTTTCCCAAGTCTGCTTGCAGCTGCATTTATCTTCAGTTTCTATCTGTCTCGTTAACGACACACTATCAGAGAACCTTTCCCAACAAGAGACCATGTTTACATAAATAGTCTGAGTTCCTGGACTAACACCTGGAGTACTCCAGTTCGAGACATCACCATTATTTCCCTTTCTTTCTCTCTCTCTCTCTCTCTCTCTCTCTCTCTCTCTCTCTCTCTCTCTCTCTCTCTCTCTCTCTCTCTCTCTCTCTCTCTCTCTCTCTCTCTCTCTCTCTCTCAGTAATAACTCAAGCATATAGCTCACTTCCAGGATCGTTTCTCACTGTAATAGTTTACCTCCTGTATTGAGGTGGTTCAGTAGGGTGGATAGACAGGGGAAAATATAATATATTCGCCTTCACGACTCAGAAACTCTACTTGTAATTTACTCTCTTATTTTTTCGTAATTTTTTTAAAGTGTTAGGGCAGAAGAACTCAATTGTGATATGATTTCTCTGCGTTAGAAAAAAAAATGCACTTTTTTCATAATTGTTAGTAAAAATTTTAACATCTGTCTGGTAGTGAGTTCGGAAGGAACGAGAGATGTGAAGATTCACTTACGTCAATAAGTGCGATGATCACTGATGGGGAAAAGGCTTGTCGACTGCTCGCCTTTCAAGGTGATGAGCTCCTTGACCATGGAGGAGATACAGCTACCTTCCTCTACCCTGACTACCACTCATTTCCCAGGCGCGGTACGACCACTATTTTAGTATTCTCCTGAGGAAATTATTACCATTCTTTTTTTCCCACGACACAAGACGTAAAATCTGAAAGACGTTAGTTGACTACTCTGCTTTCTTCACATCTCCTGGTCTGTAATTTTGCCAGCTTTTAATGGGGCCATTAATGAAAAACAACATTCCAGCTTAGAGAATACAAGTACCTCACAGAGTGCCATCACCGGCTACGCAAACAGCAAAAACTTAATGATCCGTATTGAGACTCTGCTGAAGACTCGGGACTTCATCCCTTTACCTCTGTAAACATAGCTGAGGTTGTGACAACAGTAAATGAATTTCAAATGCCTTAAACAGTACTGCTAACATTTCTGTTACTGCTGTTATTAATACTACTACTACTGTAGTCCTCTGTGATCAGTGATAATCACTTCGTTTTGGGTAATTTGTGACTAACGTTGGGCTTCTATCAGCAACAACCAGCTTCAGTTTTGTATGCATGTCGTAATCTGAAATTTGAAGTGCGTGTCCAGCTAGTGGGTAAAAAAAATCTGTTATTGTACTTACGACTTCGGTGTGAAAAGAACAAAAAAGGGCACAATACCGTGACTGGAACAATATACCTGTATAGTCCTTGTGGCTTAGCGCTTCTTTTTGATTATAATAATAATAATAATGGAACAATATACAAATTACCTGCACATAGGAGAGAGGAGCTTACGACGACTTTTCGGTCCGTCTTGGACCATTTACAAAGTGACATCCGAAATGTCGTCGCACGTTTCTCTCTCTTCTATATGCGGGTTATTTGTGTATTCGGTTTTAGTCTGTTTCAGTATTTAAGAAGTCTGCAACAGACTTTAAACACATATATGTTGCACCTGTTACCACTGAGTCGCATGCTCTTCACATCACGGAACGGGTGAGGAGATTCGAACCCATTGCAAGTGAGTCGTAAAACTATCACTCGCCATGGGTTCAGACCCCACCCGTTCCGTGATTTGTTTGCAACGATATTATTACAATTTCGTGAGCCATGTTAGCACACTCTTGTTTAATGATGCCGAATTACTTTGCATCTTAAATATGGTATTTTAACGTTTGACCGAACACTCCCAGAAGTCTCCTTTTCCTGAGTGGAAATAAATCAGATATTTAGAGTCTTCCTTCACTAACTTGGTTAGATATAATCTTTCGTTTCAATCTCCATGTTGATTTCTCAAAATTATCATCCAGAAATTTTACGATATCATTTTATGATTTTAATCTAGCCAGATCCATGTGAAGTATAGGTAACCACATTTTTTTTCCCTAGAAGATTGGAGTAACATTCGCTAGTTTCCAATCGTTAAATAACTATAAAATACTGCATTTAGAAACCACACAATTTGGTATCAAGAAACCTATATCATTCTGGTTAGGTCATCGAGTTCACATGACTTGTTTATGCTCGGTTTCTCTAGGTATTTTAACCCGTCAGGGCTGCTAGCTTTGCTAATATTGAGTGTGGCAATTTCGGCCACAATAAATATACTTTACGGCCTCGATATGTTCGTGTTCAAGTGTAAATTCAGCGTTGAAAGCTGCGTTGAATATTAAGGTTATTTATATTTTGCTAGTTATTCTCCTTGAAAGTCCTGTTATTGCCTTCATGTATGCCAAGAATTCTTTGATGTCAACTTTGTTGTAGTCTGGATTATATTGCGTGTTTTGAGTAATTCCCTTTCAACACATTTTCTTTCAGTATTTTGTAGCAGTATCTTATTTTCACTCTTAATATAGTTAGTATATCAGTGTTTTCTAACTTTTTTTTGTAAGAGTTAGGATTTTTTTGCATGTGAATTCGACTTTATATCAACCAAACATGGAAGAGATTTGCCGTGTTCTCTTTTAATTCGGTCATATTATTTTGCCTTTTTCTGGAGAGACTATTTCGAACTTCCTATGAGCTAAATGGCTTCATTAGGTTTAAAGCCTGTCGACTACACACCTGTACTACAACAGTCAAGTATATTTTAATCCCTAAAATAGGGAATGAAATAAATCCTCAGTGTATGTACACAGAGAGATAATCACACCTCCTAGTGTATATATCTAACTAAGATTTCTACACTGTCTTTGTTTGCTCCACTTAACTGCTGACGTCTCGGAGCATTCTAAATAAAACTGCTGCTATATAAAATGGCAACCCTCTCATTATTACTTAGTGTCTCTACGTTTGTGTTTTTGTATATATATATATATATATATATATATATATATATATATATATATATATATATATATATATATATATATATATATGTATGTGTGTGTGTGTGTGTGTGTGTGCAAACAATCGCAGACAGGCGATCTTAACTATGCAAGACAAGCCACATGGGGGGTAGAAATCTTTACCTAAAGTGCTTTCACACTTCTCAGTGCTTCATCAGGAGCTATGCAATGTTGCAAGGCTGCAACTGAAGGAGTGAGGGGAAGTTATTATTAGTGATCAGATAACGTTGCAGTAAACTCATACCACGAGCCTGGGGTGACAGTGTTGGTGACAGTATTAGCTTCCTAAAATACTGACTAGATCGGTAGTTACCTGGTCACCTAATGGACTTATTGATCCTGTTGACATTGTTGGAACAATATCTTGTTGCTGTTTATAAGGCCACTGACGGCTTGCGCAGCATTAGGACGTAAGTTTTGATGACATTATCTCACTTTTCTTTGGAAAGATGATGAAGTACCATATATTTTTCTTACTTATCGTTGCAGCGAACATATGCAGGGAGAAAATGCTGAGAGCGAGCACAGAAAAAATACACAGAGGAAGAGAGCACGGGGAAAATCCAGTAGTGTTTATTCCATCGGTTTTTTTTTCCAACAGCATCCAGGATTTTATAGACGAGGAAAAGTACGCATTTCGAAAAGGCCATTAAACTCGAGGTAAAACCTCGCGTGTCACCGACTCCTCTTGACATCTCTTGTGCTAACATGTAATTAATTTTTTGCTATATATATGTATTGAGTTACCTTTTACTGGGACAAGGCTACGCGTCATGTAAGCTTCACCAACCGTAAAGCTGTACACAGCGCGTTACGTCGTAACGATTAAAAACTTTCGCTAAAAACGTCTCTCTCTCCCACCGTGAAGTCGACAATACGGGATTCGGTTGCAAGTATAATGCATTATTGACAGTGCATGTCACTGAATACACACACACACACACACACACACACACACACACACACACACACACAATTGCACTTCAAGTTTGTGGAGTATATGCTACTATTATTGCTTAAAAATGCATGTGGACTATCAAATGATGACCCCAAAAAATGACCATAGAATATATATATATATCTAAAATGTATTTACCTGCACACACTATGGTCTCCCACACATCGTAGGCTGTGCGTACTGGATAACACTGTTCCTAATTTTTTCTTTCCCTTGAGAGATTATAAGCATTACGAGTCATAAATCCAGAGGGACCATAAATCTAACCCTTGTTTAAGAATCGACAATGCGTGTCCGCCTGATTTAAGGAACATAGATGGTCATCACATCACGCTCGGTAACCGGGTTCAGCGGTCCTCTTCAGCAGGTGACACAGCATTTTATATATATATATATATATATATATATATATATATATATATATATATATATATATATATATACGTACACACACACACACACACACACACACACACACATGGGAAAAAAGGCTTCGAGGAAGAATATTTAGATTTCTTCCTGAAGCCATTTGAGCTCATTACGTTGCATGTATGTATGTTTGTACAGGTGTACATGATTTTGTAAACGCGTGTGTGTGCGTTTGCATGTATGTATTCATGTGTTCGTGTGCGTTAGGCACAGTTGATATGAGGATCCATGACGGGTATTTTTTTGTTTGTTTGCTGGTATTTGTGTACGAATGAGATGGGTTTCTGGATTTGTTTGACTGTGTTTGTTTGTGTGCTGGTGCCACTGCTTGTTTAATGTTTGGCTGTGTGCACGGCTGTGTAGTAGTCGCTATGCTTGTTTTATTTGTATATATTTGTTTGTGCTCTCGCGTGTGTGTGTGTTCCGCGTTTCACACACACGAACGCACACGCAACCACAAACAGGGGGGTACACATACACACACACACACACACACACACACACACACACACACACACACACACACATACACGCATACACATGGGACCAGGAGCTAAGACTCAACCCCTGCAACCACAAATGGGTTAGTATAGGTGAGTAAACATACACACACATACACATGGGGCCAGGAGCTAAGACTCAACCCCTGCAACCACAAATGGGTTAGTATAAGTGAGTAAACACACACACACACACACACATGGGGCCAGGAGCTAAGACTCAACCCCTGCAACCACAAATGGGTTAGCATAGGCGAGTAAACACACACACACACACACATACACATGGGGCCAGGAGCTAAGACTCAACCCCTGCAACCACAAATGGGTTAGTATAGGTGAGTAAACACACACACACACATACACATGGGGCCAGGAGCTAAGATTCAACCCCTGCAACCACAAATGGGTTAGTATAGGTGAGTAAACACACACACACACATACACATGGGGCCAGGAGCTAAGACTCAACCCCTGCAACCACAAATGGGTTAGCATAGGCGAGTAAACATACACACACACACATACACATGGGGCCAGGAGCTAAGACTCAACCCCTGCAACCACAAATGGGTTAGCATAGGCGAGTAAACATACACACACACACATACACATGGGGCCAGGAGCTAAGACTCAACCCCTGCAACCACAAATGGGTTAGTATAGGTGAGTAAACACACACACACACACATGGGGCCAGGAGCTAAGACTCAACCCCTGCAACCACAAATGGGTTAGTATAGGTGAGTAAACACACACACACACACACACACACACACACACACACTCGTCAATTTATGGATGTAACATATAAAATCATCTAAGAAGCTGGTCAAGAATGTGTTCACTTCATGATCATACTGAATGATTTATGGTTTAAATATTCGTACGAGCATTTTCCTTCTCCTCCTCCCGCTAACTTATACACTTTATGTATGATATTAAATGACATAAACCTGTCAAGACATCGTTCACTGAATATTTAAAAGCTCATTTGATTAATTTATTCGATGAATGTATTACGAAGCCTCTTGAGGTTTTTGTACGCGTGATGTTTGACAACCTGCAGGAGCCTACAAGGTCACCTTGGCTGTGATGGTTCTCCTCTAGAGCCTACAGTAATTGTAGGCTATGTTAGGCCACCTGGAACCTTAAAGGTTATCTCAGCTTTGTTATTTTGTCACCATCTTTGCGAGGAATGGGGAGACCAGGTGCCTTTGGCAGTGTTAGGTCACTTCTCGTAGCATCTGAAGAGACCTTGTCTAAATTAGACCTTCGTAAGGTGATCTTAGCTATGCTAGGCCACCTTAACAAGATCTCTCGGTGAGCGTGGGAATCTAGGAAGCCTCCGGACTAGGTTTCCCACCTGAATTTTTGAAGGGAAAATGAAAACGAGTAAAACATTACTAATTTAGATCATCTCTCAGTTCCGTGTTGACTTCCTCTCGTAGACTCTTAGTGCTTTGTGAAATAGTGTGTTAGTTATTCCCTTCCTCTTCCTCCACCTCCTGCTCCTCTTCTTCCGTCTCCTCCTTCCTCCTCCACTTCCTTCATCTCCGCTTGCTTCTTCTCCTGGTCTTCATGTTGTCCCGCCTCTGGGCGTGTTGTGGTGACCGTGGCAGACGGGGCGACCCCTACGGCAGACTGACTAGGCTGCACATAAAGCATGCAAATTTCCCTGCGCTGCGCTACTCAACCTTGACCGAACGAGTTTCTGCTCCGGAGGGTGAGGGGTGAGAGTGGAGGGTGAGGGGGGTGAGAGTGAAGGGTGAGGGGTGAGAGTGGAGGGTGAGGGGTGAGAGTGGAGAGTGTAAGGGTGAGGTGGAGGGTTAAGGTGGAGGCGTGAGGTGGGGGATAGAGGGGGTCAGCTTGACTGGACTCTAATTACCATTGGAAGATACTAGTGCCAATCTGCCTCAGCTAATTGAGAATTAGTGATGTTATTGAAAAAAATATGGAAAAATCTCCCGTATGTCCACCATATAAATTTCTCCACTTTTACAGTAAAATATGGAAGATTTCTCCAATCTAAAGTGAGAGAATACGTACGCTATTGCCATTGCTTTCCAATGTCAATAAGTATTCTTGTTATATATATCATGAAAGGATTTTCAGCTTAATGGATGGTACCATCTGTTTACGTTGTGATGCTGGATTCTGCATCCATTCCTGAGTTCTATTATACATGGGTCAAAAGAAGTGTGGTATTTGAAAAGCAACCATTTGTGAGGCCTTCCAAGAGGCCACGAGAAGCTTTCCCCACAGAGAATAATTAATTTTGGAAACCGAAATATTCTTGATGTGACTAAAGACAGACTTTCGGAGACAGTAATACTCTCTCACCGCCCATCCCCCTTCCTCCTCGAGCGAAATCGAAGACCCAGTCCTGAAGATTATGACAGTCAGTCCAGCGCAGGTGAAGACTCGGCCCTGGAGTGCACACCATGCCTTCCAACACAGCTGAAGACTCGATTCTGGAATCCACACTATGCCCTCCACCCAAGCTAAAGACTCAGTCCTGGAATCCACACTATGCCCTCCACCCCAGTTAAAGACTCAGTCCTGGAATCCACACTATGCCCTCCACCCCAGCTAAAGACTCAGTCCTGGAATCCACACTATGCCCTCCACCCCAGCTAAAGGCTCAGTCCTGGAATCCACACTATGCCCTCCACCCCAGCTGAAGACTCAGTCCTGGAATCCACACTATGCCCTCCACCCCAGCTAAAGACTCAGTCCTGGAATCCACACTATGCCCTCCACCCCAGCTAAAGACTGTCCTGGAGTCCCTTACACGCCTGCCAATGCAACTGAAAACTTAATCTAGCAGTCAAGAAAAATTTATTATCATTGTAAAGTATCTGAATCTTAAAACGCTAGAGAAAATCGGCTGGAAGGAGGAAATCGTTGGGTATATCTCGATAAGGCACATCCATATTCACTCTTCACATAAAACCAACAGATATTATTTCTTTGCCGCTGCGCAATACACTCTCAGGACGTCCCTTGATACCATCAGAGATTTAACATGGAGAATATGAGCAGGTAAAACCTGCGCTGGAAATTATGTCCTGTCAACATCGAACATGTTAAGAGGCACTGAACGTGCAACTCGAAAGCAATAGATGCGTGGCTGCAATGTGTCAAAAAGTTGCAATTAGGAATTATGCCGAGTATATTCCCCCAAGCTAAATAGAAGCCGTCATACTGCCAGAGTACGCAACAAATTTTTTTGTCGTTGATAAATACAGATGCTGAGTGACAGTGCAAGATGGTTAAAGGGGAATCAAACACACACACACACACACACACACACACACACACACACATTATCTATATACATACATATATATATATATATATATATATATATATATATATATATATATATATATATATATATATATATATATATATATATATATAATTTCAATAACACTGTGACTAGCTGAGGACTCGAACCCGTGTCCTTTTGGCCCGGCTTATGGTGACGAAAATCAAACGGCGCTCTAACCCACAGGAACACTCAATCCTACAAAGATCACGCACCGACACGGGTTCAAGTCCTCAGCTAGTTGCAGTGATGTTATTGATTAAATACCACTCGTTTGTGGCTACAATAACATATATACTGCTTGTGGAAGCTAGTACACCAAACGAGGAGTAAATTGAAATTAGCTCTGAGGCAACCACACCATCGTATGTCCTCGGATCACGGTAAAACACTTATCTTTGCTGGGTGCGTGATCTTTCTAGGACTGGGTGGTTCTGCGCTTTAGAGCGTCGTAAGATTTTTCACTCACCATGAGGGAGGCCAAAACGACACGGGTTCGATCCCTCAGCTAGTCGCAGTGTTATTGATTAATTACCACTCGTTCGTTCGTGGTTACAATAATGTGTGTAATATATATGTATATATATATTTATATATATATATATATATATATATATATATATATATATATATATATATATATATATATATATATATATATATGCAAAACAACCACTCTGAAAGAATAGAGAAATTCCAAGCGCTTTCGTGACTACTCACATTATCATAGTTCCTTGATAATGTGAGTAGTCACGAAAGCGCTTGGAATTTCTCTATTCTTCCAGAGTGGTTGTTTTGCATATTTTGAGATCACCTGTTTACTGTGATCTTATTGCATATATATATATATATATATATATATATATATATATATATATATATATATATATATATATATATATATATATTTATATATATATATATATATAAAATGTCGTGCCGAATAGGCAGAACTTGCGATCTTGGCTTAAATAGCAACGTTCATCTTGCCATATAAGACAAGTGAAAATTTGTGTATGCGATAATTTCGCCAAAATCATTCTGAACCTAACGAAAAAAATATATTTCACTGTGTTTGTTTAGTATTAAATTACTGTAAACAAATCTAAAATATATTTAGTTGGGTTAGGCTAAAATAAATTGCTCTTGTTATAATAAGGTTAGGTAAGTTTTCTAAGATTCTTTTGGTGCAAAATTAAAATTTTTTACATTAACATTAATGAAAAAAATATATCTTTAAACGTATAAAAGAAAATTTCAGAAAGGACTTAATTTTAAATGAGTTCTTGCTAATTGACCAGTTTTACATATATAAATATATATATGTGTATATATATATATATATATATATATATATATATATATATATATATATATATATATATATATGTAATGTGTGTGTGTGTTTAAAGAAAAACAGACACAGAAAGAGAGACAGAGATAAAGAGAGAGAACACTTGCTTATTTCTGAAGCTGTCTCCGTAATTCCTCCTTAATTAGGAAAAGGGAGAGGAAAAAATCAGGCATAAATAAACTCTCTTGAAAGCATCATCCATTAGTGCAACTATAAAAGTATAGTCTCCTATCATTACATAATGCAGTACTGTATAATACAATAGCCTTCGACAAGCGTACATGAATCGGGAAATTGTTGTAGAAGAAGGATGTTGAAGTTATCAGGGGAATTATAACATAATCTGTAAAATAACTCGCCTAAGATGAGACGTAATCACAGGTGAGGGCTCCACCACCGGCCGGATTGGCCGAGATGTTATCAGCAAAGGTGATTATCAGGTTATCTGGGGCCCTTTGCTGTGCTATCAGGCCTCTTGCGTCGGGTCAGTACCTGCTAATGACTAGCGATTGTGTCGACAGCTTCATCAGTGATATTCCTTCGCAGCGCTGGAGATGCATCAGTTACTGGAGATGCGTCAGTTACTGGAGATGCGTCAGTTACTGGAGATGCGTCAGTTACTGGAGATGCGTCAGTTACTGGAGATGCGTCAGTTACTGGAGATGCGTCAGTTACTGGAGATGCGTCAGTTACTGGAGATGTGTCAGTTACTGGAGATGCATCAGTTACTGGAGATGCGTCAGTTACTGGAGATGCGTCAGTTACTGGAGATGCGTCAGTTACTGGAGATGCATCAGTTACTGGAGATGCGTCAGTTACTGGAGATGCGTCAGTTACTGGAGATGCGTCAGTTACTGGAGATGCGTCAGTTACTGGAGATGCATCAGTTACTGGAGATGCGTCAGTTACTGGAGATGCGTCAGTTACTGGAGATGCGTCAGTTACTGGAGATGCGTCAGTTAGTGGTAATTTTACATCATGCGCTAATGGACGTTGAAAGGTGGAACTTGTTTATTGGCGATGGTGTCGGTACGTTGCGAGAACTGACGTAAGTGTACATAAATACCACTAAATCAGATATACGACGCAACTCGTAAAATAGTGACGTGTCAACATTGTAATAATTATATTAAGCTTTTGTTAAGATATCCAAAGAAGGGTTAAACGGTGCCTAAATCTTAGCAAATTAGTTACAGCCAAAAAGTATAATCTAGCCTGAGATTATCACTGAGAGTATAACATATACTATCTGCTCCGACCTAATGTAAATATTAGGTCGGAGCCCCGCCCCTTCTCTCTGTTATAAAATACACGTCAGAAACGGGTCATCATATGGCTAAGACCCACGGCAGAAAACACAAGTCTTGTTTCCTGACAAATGTTACCTTACTTAAGAACATAAGAACGAAGGAACACTGCAGCAGGCCTACTGGCCCATGCGAGGCAGGTCAGAGTCTCCTACCGGCTTAAGCCAATGCACCCAACCTAGTCAGGTCAGGTCACATTGATTTAAGGGAGGAACACGGCAACCGACCTGGTAGCACAAGCTATCAGGTCCAACTTAACCTAACCTACGGTATCACACAGTGTGTACACAACCCGCTCACAGGAAAACGAAACTCATTGCGACATTTCGGTCCGACTTGGACCATTATCTAGACACAGCGAATGTTAGTAACTGTGTGATGTTTACAGACCACTTCGACCGTGTAGGTCCCTCACTGTGCTCGTAGCAAAGGACAATACAAGTGTATACAACACACAATAACAACTAACATGGAAATATAAACACAAATGCAGTATAATGTGATCCTTTATTGGCAACGTTTCACCCACACAGTGGGCTTTTTCAAGTCACACACGGATCTACCTGGGGTTCGAAGGTACGAGAGTATTTATAGTCATGTTCAGAATGTTGAGGTCAGGTGGAGAATGCTGCATCTGATGATCTACCGGGTGGGGTTATAGAGTCTTGGGTAGCTTGGCAGGGGTATTGGACAAGTTGTGAGTAGACCTTCTGCAGTGTTCTATGTTCTTATGTGGGATAGCGATGAAGAAGTTTCTTGGCGAGTGGTTCAGCTATGTTATAGAAGCCATTGTTCTGGTTGAAATTGTTGGTTGTAAAGATGAGCGATGATTCCAGGATTCTTCTGTATTGAGTGTTGTCTTCTGTGGCTATAAGTCTCGAGTTTCTGTAGTTAATTAAATGGTTGTGTGAATTGCGATGTTGTACACAGGCATTCCTTGTATCGTCAGTCCTGCTTGCATATTGGTGTTCTGAAATACGTGTTTGGAGGTCTCTTGATGTTTCGCCCACATATAATTTGTTGCAGTCATTACAAGGGATTATGTATATCCCTGCAGAGGATGGAGGCTTGTCCTAACAACTAACATTATCAACTACAAACAAATACAACTCCCAATGCAAATGCTATTACGCTACATCATAATAAGAATCAGTTGAAAATTCTATTGGATTAATAGTGTCAAAAGCCTCTCCTAAAAGTTCTCCGTGTCCCCTACAGGTACCTCGGTAATCATAAAAAACATTTTGACCATATAATTTAGGTTTGCCTTGAGTAAACTTAAAATGTGTTCCATCAAGGAAGGTCCTTGATAGCATTCATGAAGTAAAGCCTTGATTATATTCACGAAAACCCTTTATTGTTGCATTCATAAAGACCCTTGATTGTATCCACGAAGGAAGGCCCTTGATCGCTGAAGCTGACTTCAAAATATCTCTTGCAAAGTTCAGTGCCCACTGAGAGGGTGCCAAGTTCGGCGATCCCTCAGCTATATTACCAAACTTGACACCCACTTGCCAGCCTGCCACGAGTGCCTAGCATGTTTGTCCAGGGCTTCACCACCACCTACTGACGCCAACTTGTTGTAACTTGGTAGTGAAGTTAGACAGTAGCCTACACACGAAGCTCCCTCAGGTAGATTATTATTATTATTTTTATTATTATTATAACTATAATAATAACAGTAACAGCAATAATAATGATATTGTCATTAAAATTATGCAGATGTATATAGTCCATACATTCACAGCCAGGGCTGAGACTCGACCCTTGTAACCACAATTAGGCGAGTACATACATTCGTAGATACATATATATATATATATATATATATATATATATATATATATATATATATATATATATATATATATATATATATATACTAGAAAGGCAGGGACACTGTAAAGAAGTATAGTGTTCAGTACTAGACAGCTAACATTTACCTGAAAAGGTGGACAGGGCACGCAGATGCTGCAGTGCGGTGTAGAGCAAATGAGCAGCTGAGACAAAGTGAGGCTCGCTAGAGCATGTAGCGGTTATGTTCTTTCAGCAGCAGTTCAGATGATGTCATCGCGGTTGTTTACTCATATTTAGTAGATGGGTTGTAAGAGTAGTAATTCCAGGGTCTTGGAGCAAAGAGGCGCACATCACACAAAGGGGGAGTGTTCTCAGCCGATTTATCACTGTAGCCTGGGAGCCCTGAAGTAGCTGCAGACGATTTAATTTGGCAGAAAAGCAAGAGAAGAGTTGGTAATATAGAGAGTAAGGTTATGAGGACAATAAAAGATTAGGCATGAAACATTGACATCAGACTGGAGTGAGCATATATGAGAGTGCGGTCGCAGTTCAAGATATTTGGGAGTGACAAGCGACGTTCATGAAAGATGAGTGTGAATCTGTAATGACGAGGAAAAGAGTGAGTGGTGCATCTCAGGCTCGTGTCTCCGGGAGCGTGCCAGGAATGCATGAGATGTTTGCGCTATGGGCGTGAAGTGCAGATGCACAGCCGCAGCGAGAGCTGAGGCAGTGAGATCACACTGAGGTAGCAATGCGGCACACTCGTAGCCTGGGCCAGATATGCAGATTAAAATGTTGTCCAGAGGTTGAGAAGGTTATTGAGGCATAAGAATGGAAGAACAGGTCTACTTTCAAGAGTAAAACAAACTGTAGTGAAGTTTAGTTATAATGCTGATAAAATACTGGAGGAGGCAAGAGCAGGTGAAGGCAGCGATGGGAGAATGGAGATAAATGATTTTTGACATGATTTGTGTTGTTGAGGTGAGCAGCAACATTTAGCGAAGGGGATTCAGGAAATGGAGTTGCCGACTTGAGTCCTGAGATGGGAGCTCGCACTCTGAAGGTGGGTGCGACAAAGAAGAGTTTAAAACTGGGGAGTAAGCACTTTTCAGAAGACAGTGATGGGAGTGAATGATGAATATTTTTTTATTATCACACTACGATTCTCACCAAGGCAGGGCGGCCCGAAAAGAAAACTTTACCATCATTCATTCCATCAATTGCGTTCCTGCTGTACAGCTTACACTACAGTTTTTAAACTGCAACATTAACACCCCTCCTTCAGAGTGCAGGCACTGTACTTCCCATCTCCAGGACTCAAGTCCGGCCTGCCGGTTTCCCTGAATCCCTTCATAAATGTTACTTTGCTCACACTCCAACAGCACGTCAAGTATTAAAAACCATTTGTCTCCATTCACTCCTATCAAACACGCTCACGCATGCCTGCTGGAAGTCCAAGCCCCTCGCACACAAAACCTCCTTTACCCCCTCCCTCCAACCCTTCCTAGGCCGACCCCTACCCCGCCTTCCTTCCACTACAGACTGATACACTCTTGAAGTCATTCTGTTTCGCTCCATTCTCTCTACATGTCCGAACCACCTCAACAACCCTTCCTCAGCCCTCTGGACAACAGTTTTGGTAATCCCGCACCTCCTCCTAACTTCCAAACTACGAATTCTCTGCATTATATTCACACCACACATTGCCCTCAGACATGACATCTCCACTGCCTCCAGCCTTCTCCTCGCTGCAACATTCATCACCCACGCTTCATACCCATATAAGAGCGTTGGTAAAACTATACTCTCATACATTCCCCTCTTTGCCTCCAAGGACAAAGTTCTTTGTCTCCACAGACTCCTAAGTGCACCACTCACTCTTTTTCCCTCATCAATTCTATGATTCACCTCATCTTTCATAGACCCATCCGCTGACACGTCCACTCCCAAATATCTGAATACGTTCACCTCCTCCATACTCTCTCCTCCAATCTGATATTCAATCTTTCATCACCTAATCTTTTTGTTATCCTCATAACCTTACTCTTTCCTGTATTCACCTTTAATTTTCTTCTTTTGCACACCCTACCAAATTCATCCACCACTCTGCAACTTCTCTTCAGAATCTCCCAAGAGCACAGTGTCATCGGCAAAGAGCAGCTGTGACAACTCCCACTTTGTGTGTGATTCTTTATCTTTTAACTCCACGCCTCTTGCCAAGACCCTCGCATTTACTTCTCTTACAACCCCATCTATAAATATATTAAACAACCACGGTGACATCACACATCCTTGTCTAAGGCCTACTTTTACTGGGAAAAAATTTCCCTCTTTCCTACATACTCTAACTTGAGCCTCACTATCCTCGTAAAAACTCTTCACTGCTTTCAGTAACCTACCTCCTACACCATACACTTGCAACATCTGCCACATTGCCCCCCTATCCACCCTGTCATACGCCTTTTCCAAATCCATAAATGCCACAAAGACCTCTTTAGCCTTATCTAAATACTGTTCACTTATATGTTTCACTGTAAACACCTGGTCCACACACCCCCTACCTTTCCTAAAGCCTCCTTGTTCATCTGCTATCCTATTCTCCGTCTTACTCTTAATTCTTTCAATTATAACTCTACCATACACTTTACCAGGTACACTCAACAGACTTATCCCCCTATAATTTTTGCACTCTCTTTTATCCCCTTTGCCTTTATACAAAGGAACTATGCATGCTCTCTGCCAATCCCTAGGTACCTTACCCTCTTCCATACATTTATTAAATAATTGCACCAACCACTCCAAAACTATATCCCCACCTGCTTTTAACATTTCTATCTTTATCCCATCAATCCCGGCTGCCTTACCCCCTTTCATTTTACCTACTGCCTCACGAACTTCCCCACACTCACAACTGGCTCTTCCTCACTCCTACAAGATGTTATTCCTCCTTGCCCTATACACGAAATCACAGCTTCCCTATCTTCATCAACATTTAACAATTCCTCAAAATATTCCTTCCATCTTCCCAATACCTCTACCTCTCCATTTAATAACTCTCCTCTCCTATTTTTAACTGACAAATCCATTTGTTCTC
>NC_091326.1:3313018-3315518 GCF_038502225.1 Cherax quadricarinatus | reverse complement strand
TACAAAGGTTTGCGACAAGGTTAGTTCCAGAGCTAAGGGGAATGTCCTATGAAGAAAGATTAAGGGAAATCGGCCTGACGACACTGAAGGACAGGAGGGTCAGGGGAGACATGATAACGACATATAAAATACTGCGTGGAATAGACAAGGTGGACAAAGACAGGATGTTCCAGGGAGGGGACACAGAAACAAGAGGCCACAATTGGAAGTTGAAGACACAAATGAGTCAGAGAGATATTAGGAAGTATTTCTTCAGTCATAGAGTTGTCAGGCAGTGGAATAGCCTAGAAAATGACGTAGTGGAGGCAGGAACCATACACAGTTTTAAGACGAGGTTTGATAAAGCTCATTGAGCGGGGAGAGAGAGGGCCCAGTAGCAACCGGTGAAGAGGCGGGGGCCAGGAGCTAAGACTCGACCCCTGCAACCACAAATAGGTGAGTACAAATAGGTGAGTACACACACACACACACACACACACACACACACACAGAAAGGGAGATAAGTCAGGAGAAAAGAGTAAGAATCGACAATAAACTGCCGGAGGTCTGTCAAAAATAATTGTACTCTTAGCAGTAGTAAACACGAGGGGAATGATTCCCTTTGTTGATATTTCTAACATACATTCTACAGTCAGGTCTCCATCAGTTAAAATTCCCTCGCTGTCATCTCCGTAGGTATCGCCTTTTTTTTTTTTTAAGAACCTAATGATCGTTCGGTAACTGGTCCATATATCATGTCTCAAATGGTATGCTGATACCGAGAAATTGTGTGTAAGACAAGTGTACACTGGTCAAGCTATGGAGAATGAGTTTCGCCACCAGTGGCATCTTCTTAGATTGAAGATATCAACTCTCAGCGAAACATTCCCTTAAATGAAAGTCTTGAACAGTATATACCTACCTGTCTTTGACCCTCGGAAGACCTAAACGGATCTCGGACCACGGAGTGCCATCGTCTGGAGCACTTCTAGTAAAACATTATCCAAGATACGTGGTCCTACCAACGCTCTAATGGCAACCAATTCTCCAGTAATTTTCCATTTTTCCTGGAACTGTCCTGCCTGCATTTCTGCCCGAGCTAGCTATTGCAATTCACCATTTGCTATTCCCTGTTAGATTTAGTTAGCTGTAGTAATGTTTACCTCGGTTAGTTAATGATTTATTAATTTATTAATGTATACGTGAGCCTCACACTGACGCACAATGACGCAAAAAGGAACATAAAGACGCAAATATCAAGAAATCAGAAGAAATACAGAAGCAGTAATACGTACTAAACAAGATCATAGAAATGTGCAACCAAGTGAGAATAAGATAAGGCCAAGAGAGAGAGAGAGAGAGAGAGAGAGAGAGAGAGAGAAGGGAAGCCATGGTTAACAGAGGGAGGAAGTGGGATAAGATAACAGAACAAAGGATGATGAATAAAGGTATGAATATAGATTGAAAGAATAATAGATAAAAGGAGAGGAGGCGAAGGTAGTGGACAGGGCAGAGGGTGATAAACGAGGTAGTCAATGAGGGAGAGAAAGACAATAGATACTATGGGAATTGCGAGGGAGGAAGGAGAGAGTAAGAAGTGAAGGAGTGAGAGAGGAACTAGCAAGGAATGAGCAAGGAGTGGAGGAGTAAGAGAAGAATGAGCAAGTAATGAGCAAGGAGTGGAGGATAAGAGAGGAATGAGCAAAAAGTCCTATAGGAATGAACTAGCAAAGGAAGGACTGGGGGAATGAGTGACTAACCAAGGAGAGAAAAATAAGAAAGGAACAAAGATGGAAGAATTAGCAATGAAGGAAGGAGAAGGATAAATAAACGAGAAATAAAACTCACCAAGAAGATAAAACAAGCGTAATAATAATAATAATAATAATAATAATAATAATAATAATAATAATAATAATAAAGACAATGGTAGAATGGAAAGCATTACGAGTCTCTATTCTACCATAATTTTTTTCATTAGTTAAGTTTAATATTTTTATTATGGTGCCATCAGTCATCCTGTGGGCGGGTGTCCAAAGATTATGGGGGTACATAATGGGTCCAGGAACTGTGCCCAACCAGAATGTCAGTTTTACGATTCTTCTAAGTAAAATCAGGTTAAGTACACGAGATATAATGATGTGTACAAGAAAGTCTGTTATTGTGTGTGTGTGTGTGTGTGTGTGTGTGGGTTAAAAAAACAATGAGGTGTTGGCTTTGTATGCTAATGTTTTAAGGGTAGTAACTGGCATGCAGAATGGCAAGTGCTGCGAAGTAAACTTTCGTTATAGACGACATTTCGCTCTGGAGACTTGGTCGCTCTTCTGCTTCCAAGGAACCACCTCCACAAGGTGAGTTCTGGGGAGTCTGGCTGACTACTGGATGTACATATACACTTACGTAAAGCTGTTCTCATCTTCTCATAATGTATATATTCCCTATGTCTGATTACGTATATATATATATATATATATATATATATATATATATATATATATATATATATATATATTATTTAACT